>NC_089846.1:75748063-75851717 GCF_035609145.1 Eleutherodactylus coqui
TTAAAAAAAGTTATAGCACTTTAAATGCAATGAGTTTAGAAAAAAATAAGAATTTCCAAAAAAAGGGTTTTTATTGTGGAAAAGTGAAAAAAAAACCTTAAAAAAAATAATTTTGGTATCGTTGTAACCATACCCGGCCCGCAGAAAAAAATGCGTTGTATCATTTATGCTGCATAATTTACGCTTTTTAAAAAGAAATAAAAAAAAAAATCTATGGCAGAATTGATGCGTTTTCTCTTCCTACCATCACAAAAAATAATAAAAGTTTTACAATATAGTCTATGTACCCAAAAATGGTACCAAAAAAAAAAAAACTACAGTTCGCCACGCAAAAAACAAGCCCTTATACGGCCGCGTTGGTCCTCAACGCCAAAATAGGCCGTGTCGTTAAGGGGTTAAGACTCCCTACACCAGCTGGACCTCAACAAGGAGAACAGATGCTTTCCAAGAGTTCAATGTACACAATGAGGAGCAATATCAGGTCTTACCATCCTTTCCACTTGTTCCTGACGCTTCTGTTCCATGGTGATGGCATCGACCTCTCCAAGCTGAGTGGGGTCCAATGTGATAAGCTCAGGTTGAATCTGGAGACATACAATAGTCAGCAGTTGAACCAGGATATACAGTTCCCAAGGCAACGGTGATCACAAAAACTACCGAGTGTAGCAGCCCCCCCCCCAGACCGTCCTGCTCCACACCCTCGGATCTTACTTTTTCCAGTAGAGCTTTGACCTCCCATTCCCGTCGCTGCTTATTGGTCTCATAGGGGTTACATTCCAGACCATCAAAGTTTGCCTCACCGGCGCCTGCAAGAGGAGGATTCTTAAAATGGGGCATAAAACGAAGTGGAAAGATAAAAGAAGAGGTGACTGACCTGGCACAATCATGCTGGTGAAGCCTCTTCCGTGGCCAATACCGAGAACATCTTCATAAGGGCAGAACTGCAGCTTATCAACTGGTCCTTTCACAGACATATACAAGTACGGAAGCCCCTTATGATCAAGGTGAGGGTCCTTGTATACCTGAGGAAAGAGCAGACATCCACATTCTGGAATTACACCGCAATGCAAGTCACATTACTGGCTCAGAAGCCAAAGCAGGGGCACTGTACGGGGCGGCACCGATTCTTGAAGAGCATCTGTCATCCTGACTGTGTGGCGCTACACTTACCGCTGTAACAAATCTCTCGAAGCACCTACTCATCTGTCACCACCGCTGCATCACCCCAAACACTAGTTCTTTATTCCCTGCTATGCATTATAATCCCTTTAAGTCATGCTGCCCCGACTCAACAGCTGAACACCAAACTGCCAGCAGCCCGACTGACCGCATTGCCAGAACGCTGACATATCGGGGGAAATCAGAGTTTCGCATCTCACGGATTCCATTTGACCGATGTGCTTTAAAGGCCTTGTACCAAAATTACAATGTATCCCTTATGTACAGGATAGAAGATAACTTGACCGGTGGGGGTCCGTATGCCATTCTCCTGGCACAGTGGGGGGCACTTATCTTCCCTGGCAGTGTTACTATGTAGGGAGCGCTGGCTGAGCATGTGGGGGTTGTGCAGTAACCTCGCAGTGAGGAAGATGAGGACACAAGACCCCCATTCTCAAAATTAGCAGGCGTGTCAGACCAGAATCGAGACAAACCTGCACTAGGTGGCCAGTTCCTACAGCCAGCAGCCCTCTTTGACTATAGCATAGCGACCCTGCAGCACGCCGTTCCTGTCGCGTCGTCACAGCATTGTACATTCGAAGGTCAAAGATTTTCAACTTCTTGTCTGTGCCTGTAGATGCCATGTACCTGTGCGAGGAATAGGGGAAATCTGTCAGATATCAGCGCCAGGTAAAAGGAGATCAAGAGAATAAACCGCTTCCACCTACGTTCCGGTCTTGTCAACGCTCAGGGCCCGAACCGGTCCCGCATGAGACAACATCTTAACTATAGGGTCCTTCATAGTAGGACTCCACAGAGAAACTGTCCCTGCGAAAAGGAGAGAAGAATGAGATCCAGACTATTGCAGCTCAGCAACCATTATCAGCTCAATACCAGGAGGTTACCACTACAGCCAGAGGCTGAAATCCTGTCCTGCTCTAAGAATTACATGTATTAATCTAATAGTCTAGGCAATCCTCTGAGCGAACCACAGCAGCAACACAAACCTCAGTGTTAGGCAGGCTGATACACTGTAACAAAACAATCAGCTGGAAAAGCAGGGTCTAGGTTAAAACAAGTTTTCAGCCCCAAATGACAAACCGCAAAGAGACAGGTATTACATGAAAATATATGTACACAATGTGCTCACTTTATTAGAGCCCCCATCTAGTAGCACGTTGGGACTTTAGTCTTCAGCACTCCAGACATTCGCCATGGCATCGATCCACAGGTATCAGGGGGCCACAGGTGCGCCAAGAAAACCTTCCCCGCATCATTACTGCACCTCCACCAGCTGACAGGAAGGGGTCATCGATTCATGCTGCTTGCACCAAATTCTGGCCTCCCATCAGCAACAGAAATCTGAACCCATTTGACCCGGAGAGGTTTTTCCGCTGCTCAGTGATACAACTGTTGCGCTCTTTGCTTGTTGGAGTCTTGCCATTAGACTTCCCTTAGTAATGGCGCTGGAACTGATATAATGCGGTTATAGTCTATCCGTGCAAAGAAATGGCAAGTTGTACGATGTGAAGATGTTAATCGGAGCTCCAGGAGTTATAGTCAGCTGTAATTTGCTTTGTTGTGCAGCATCTCATCAGAACGATTCCTGACATCCTCCTCTGACCCCTTTCAGTGATGAGTTGTTTCCGTCCACAGGATCTCCTTTCGCTGGATGTTTTCCTCGAGCGCGCCATTCTCGGTATACTCTCCACACCGTTACATAAGAACCCCCCGCAGTTGGTGGCGAGAACCTGGCTAGTCCAGAACCAATGATCGGCCTCATTGGAAGTCGCTCTGATCGCTGGATTTTCCCATCTAATGTAGATTCACACCGAAACTGATCCACGGAAAACTTGCCATGTGATTTTATGCCGCACTCCGGGGTCACGGGGGTCACTTCCATACAGGGACACGCCAACCATGAGAGGACCGGGGGGGCTCTAATAAAGGGGCCAATCAGTGTATATTAGAAAGGTGAACATTTCCTCCTGAATTATAATATCGTTGCACAAGTGCTGTAAATACCATTGTGATGCCCCAGGTGGATGATAGCGTTGTGGGGGTTCTGGCACATGACATTCAGCCTCCCGGCTCTCACACATACGGATGAGATCTGTTTGCCGACGGAGACGTCTAAATACTGCAGAAAGTCTTTGGAGCTCTGGAAAGAGACAGACAGGAGGATGGGAGAAAATACTGCAGAGACTCGGGGGTTGGAGTTGCTCCGACTAGTATGGCTGCCATCCAAGGCCTGCACATCATTCTATAAGGAATTACTCCTTTGTGTAGGGACAGTTGGACTACAGAACTTTCCGGAAGTCACCCTCACATCTAAGTAAGTTTAAAGAAGGGCTTGGACATTCTCCTTCAAGGATAGGAGATCAGTTCTCCATTTCTTTACATATACAATGCGTCGACTACAACTTTTTAATACACACTGTATATCAATTCTTCGCCATGTTCAAGATCTCCGATTGCAGTCAGTGAATAGGCTCATTGAGAGATCAAAGGGGGTTATCCGCTTATTGGACAACAATAGCTGTAACTGTTAAAAATGACCAAAACAGCTGTCCTCACCCATCCTGTGCCGGCCCAGCTTGATCTCCGTGCGTGTTGTGGCAGATGTCACTGAAAGTCAGGTCACCATTATGGCGCCCGGGATGCGAGCGCTGATGCCAAGAGAATGGGTGGGGATACTGTCGCCTCTGATTGGCTGCAGTGGTCACCTGACTTTCAGGGACATCATCTGTCACAACACACAGACCACGCCGGGGCTGCAGTGCTAGATCGGGGCGACACGACTGGTTAGGCCGCTCACATCAGTCGCTTTTTACTGTGATTAGCACGGTGTCCTGAGCGCCGCTCTAGTCGCAGTGATTTCAATGGGGCCTCGCAGGCTTGCGATCAAATGCAGCGTTTCTAATGCTACGATTTTCGAGCGCAGTCCTGTTTTTCCGCGTTTTCTTACACACTTCATCTAAATGACGGGATGCGTTAAAAAGCGCTGCACCGTGCGTTCAAAAACATAGCGGATTCAAGCGATGTTTAACTGAAGGCATGAGTGAGAGCGGCCCGAGTAGGCAGTTACAGCCATCAGGAGAAGGTCGTCCAGTAACTGCACAACCCTTTTAAGACCGGCATCTCATGAGCCAAAGACCTGTGTGAGCAGCACCCCTGCCTCTGAATGCTTCAAAATCTTGAAAGTGGCCTGTTATTAAAGTACAGTTAGTCCCCGACTTGCGAACAGGTTCCGTTCCGGGAGCCCGTTCGCAAGTCCGTTTTGCTCGCAAGTCGAACAAATGCTTGTATGGAGGGGATCGCGGGTGGATCCCGCTCCATACAACGTCGGGTGCCGGCTGTTCTTACAGCGGGCACCCGGCGGCAGCAATTCCGACGAGCCGTGGCGCTTGTCGGAACTGTTAACACTTTAAATACCACTCTGACAGCGGTATTTAAAGTGTTAACAGTTCTGACGAGCGGCGCGGCTCGTCGGAACTGCTGCCGCCGGGTGCCCGCTGTAAGAAACAGCCGGCACCCGACGTTCAGGGGGCCCGTTCAGCGTCCCATGATGAGATCGCGGGACGCTGTGTGGTTGCTAGGCAGCCGGGGACCTCCTGAAAGGCCCCAGGGCTGCCTATGCAGAGTGCCTATCAAGCGCACGACTTGATAGGCACTCTTCATAGACAGCCCTAGGGCCTTTCAGAAGGCCCCCAGCTGCCTAGCAACCGCGATGTGACCGGACAGGCTTCCATCAGGCTTGATAGAAGCCTGTCCGGTCCCTGCACAGCATGATGTAATGCCATAGCATGACATCATACTGTGCTGTACAGATAGTTCGTATCTAGCGAAATTCGTGAGTCGAATGTTCGCAAGTCGGGGACTATCTGTATTTACAAAGTGCCTGAAGTCTCAAGGCTGAACACTGGAGACCTCCTGGATGCTTCTTGCACTTACACACGTTGCGAGCAGGAAGTGATACGGCAGGAACTCCATCCGTAAGACGTCATTAAAGCTCTTGATGCAATGCAGCTCCACGCCGTGATTGTCGTAAATATACAGCCACTTCTTCTGCGCCACGGCGAACATCGTGTGAGTGTGCAGCCAACTGCAGGGAAGCAAGAGACAGCCAGATAAGACACGGCCTGTGGAGTCGGAGGGCAGGCAGAGGGGTACATGCCACTACAGCGGCGGCCATGCAGAAATGGTTACAGCGTTTGGATTGGACATGGGGTACATAACCGCGCAGCCTCCAACATATCCCATACGGGGAGTGCAGGCGACCCATGAAGGCATAATACATTTATGTCATATATGTCTGACTGATAACTGAAGTGCAACAGCTGTGCTCGATCAGTCGGCCCATTTAGCACTCAGTCTTTTACTAACCCCCCAACTGCCACATTGTAATGGAAAAAACCCTCTCGAAAAAGTCACTTTTAGTGTAGAATTTGAAATTATGTCTCATGTAAAGATATTTGGCACAAAACTCAGTCACCTTCAGTGCATTTTAACCACTTGGTGACATAATCAAAAGTAAACTTTAGCCTTAAGAAGCAGTAAATAGTTTCCCCCTTTTGTGTTCCAGCTGTCATGCCTTTAATATCCCATCAGCGTCGCTGTAGGACCCCTCGTATTTGGCAGGACCAGCTCTAGTTTTTATAGGAACCAATTCTGGGTCCATATGATGTATGGAGTAACTTTATTTCACCATTGTTTTCTAGGATTTTTATGGCATTCACGGTGCGGTATAAATATTAGGTCACCTTTAGTCTAGGCGTCCTTAGGATTACGACAACACCACATTTCTAGGGGCTTTATTATGTTTTACCACTTTTGAACGATCCCTTTAAAGAAACATCCCCCCTCCTTCCCAAGTGCAACAAACAGAAGCTGCAGGAAAACCCCATTGGGAAGAGCAACGCAGCCCCCTGCTTCACTGACCGGCAGGAGATCCTAGCAGTCGGACCTTCATCAGACACTTAAGGAATAGACGAAGGAGGTGGGAGTATCCGTTTAACATGAAGACCCCCTCCTCACACCGCTGGCATAGTACCCGGGTCACAGGGCAGCATGAAGCATTGCAAAGTCACTTTCACTTATTCTTTATTACAGGGAAAAAAGTTGCAAAGTACTCGACCGTAAAAGCTCCTTCACACATACACACACGTTCCGTATCATACGCATATTTTTAAATGTATTACGTGCCGAATCCCGTTTGATTTGCATTGGGGGATTCAGACCTGTATTTTTCACAAGTGTAGGGGAAAAAAAATAAATAAAAATCACAGCATGTCCTATGTGGGTCCGTATTAGGGACCAAACAGCCCAATGAAGTCAATAGGTTTGCGTAACTACACAGCGAACACCCACGGTACAAGCCTATTCACTGCATATTAACATATCAAATCAATGGACCAGTTTGGGATTTATTGATAAACCTGAGCGGTCATTGCTATAGACTTCTATTGGAGTTATGGAAATAGTGTAGCAACGCTGACGCGTCTGTTTTCATGGACCCTGTCTATCCCCAGCCACCATATTCAGCCAGGATAGGAATTTGGGGGACTAGAAGTAGAGAGAGGAGTGGGTCTCAGAGGTGTAACTGTTCCTATCAGACTTTTATGGCATGTGATAACGGAGGAGGAAGTCACCTGACATCGTTGACCGTTTCCATCACATTAATCTCGGAGTGAAGCTTCTTACTTTGCCAATCCATGGAGGCGATGTGTCCCCGCCGGCCGGCCAGGAGGAGATGCCTGAGGGACATTAGGAGTAATTATTGTCACTTCTACCAACCTGTAGTCTGAGCAGACCGACACTCAGATGCACAAGGAAAATGGGAGCTGCAGACACTCACTTCCCGTTCCGAGAGTAGTCGATTCTGTACGGACCAAACTGGTCGAGGAGGAGATTAAAATGCTGCAAATGAAATAGACCAAGATGTCAGAAGGTGGAAAATACCCCTGAGGAGGCTGCGGAGGGGCCTCGGGGGCGTTTTTCACCTTTGATGCGCTTGTAATGTCCACCATGTTGGCTATGTCCTGCTGGGTCATCCGGCACGTCTCCTCGCCGTCGTCCGCTTCCAGAAAGCTGCAACAGGGTGACAAAGTGATACAGGAATGCAGAAATCGTCTTGTTCCTCTGCGGCCGAGTCCGCCAGCTCCTCAGGTCTTAGGGGCGGACTACCTGTCATGTAACTCCACAGGCTAGGGTCACACAGGGCGGATTTGCTGCGGTTTTGCCGCGGATTGCCGTTGCATATCCGCACTGCGGCAAAACCGCTGCGTTTGCAGTGCAATACAGCACAAATGAGATTTGCCAAAAAGCTGTTCTCACAGGGTGGATTTCTTCCGCACAGCCGCAGTGCGGAAATGCAACTGCGTCGCAATTTTAAAAGATGCAGCATGTTCATTCTTTGGTCTTTTCCGCAGCGCTTTTTTGTCCATAGACCTCTATGGACGCAGCCAAAACCGCACCAAATATACGACAAAAGTAAAAAAAGCGCTGCGGAAAAAAACGCACGAAGATCTGAAGCAAAATCCGCAAGCCCAAATTAACCTTTGAAGCGGTTTTGCCGCAGAAGCAGTTCTTCTGCGTCAAAACTGCAACGGAAAAACCGCAGCAAAACTGCAACAAATCCACCCTGTGTGACCCTAGCCTTAGAGTCCTTTTGCACTGACAGATTCTTATCCTGCCGATCGCTGCTTGTGGAAGCTTTACTTGGATTGGGAATTGGCAGCATGAGGCCGAATGACAGTTACTCCGCAGAGAACGGACCACTAAACATTTTTATGCCAAAAGGCTACAATTAGCTGTGGAACATGCAGTCGCTCATTCATCAGCCGATTGTTGCCTCTTTATGACCTGATCGAGGTGAACATTTGCGCCTGATAATTAGGCCATGTAAAAGCCGTAAGAGTGTAGATCACGACAGGAAACCCATGCACAGGAGTTTGCCGCCATGTTAGGACAGGATCTGTCTGTATTCAGCCGAGTGTAAGGGGACAACCATCCTCTGGACAGTTGCTGAAGCGTACCAACGCCTGTGGTTTGTGTGCTTTTACACACAGCGATTCTTGCTCACTTGTCCAACTTTGTGATTGCTGGACGAATGGTTGGGAGCATTTATATGGGCCGAAATATCATTTGCCGACTAGTCAGGGGCGCGAGGTTCTTTGGCGGGCGTGCATTTGAAACGTCAACCCCTCTCTGCTCATTGGTTGCAGAGTCCACTGAATGCATATAAATACGTGCGATCGGTCCCCGAGTGACTAGCCGCTGCAGCGGGATGGGGGGGGGGGGGGGGGGGTCTTGTGCAGGGCTGATTCACTGGAGGATCACTCACCTATTTAGTGCTGTCAGGAATCAGAGTGTTAGGGCTCCTGTCCACGGACGATGATTCGCTGGCGAATCACGCTGTCTGAAGCTTTCCATAGCGTTGCTATGGGAAGCACAGCACCAGCATCCATGAGCAGAGAATCACAGCGATTCTCTGCTCGCGGGATTTAAATTGCGGCATGGCGCGATTCTCCGCGGTGAGCTTATCTATTAGATAGGCTCACCGCAGAGACCTGAAAGCTCTTCCGCCCTCATCCCCCGCGGTGGAATATCGCTAGCGATTTTCTGCCTTGGCCGTGGCCAGGGGGCCTTAAGTGGGAGGACAAAATGTTCAAAAAACGAAAAGGTGGGAGCCAGCGGTCAATGAGAGGCACAATCCTACACCTCCCTGCAAAGTCCATGGCCAGTCATTCATAGACACCAAACGATGATTAATCAATCAGGGACTACTTTTAGGTGAGCTAAAATGAAGCGATTAGTGAACAAATTTTCTCTTGATACCCAGTTGGTGGTCGGGTTTACATGAAGTGACTGTCGCGTACATTCGCTTTATCCAGCGACTATTGGGATGATTGTCCCCTGTACAGGTGCCATAATAAGATGGCAGTGTTACACGTGGGGGAGAGGTGGGCTTCCGGCTGTCTCACCCTTCCTCCTCCGGCAGTAATAGGTCATGTCTCGCTGCCTGGCTCACTGCGCTCTGCACCTTCTTTTCTTGCAGCCTCAAATTTTTCTTCACAGTTGAAAAAATATTCATACCCTGAAAAACAGAATTATACATGAGAAAAACCGATCTACAGAGAACACACAGCTGCCCGCCCCATCCCCCCGCCAGCCAGAGGCGCCCGCCGCCCCATTGGGATCTTCCAGGAAGGATGGGCAACTTGTGGGCCATTGCTCACCCTCCTCATATACTGACCTTCTCTGCTTTCCTCGCTCTTTCGTATTTCGCTAACTGGTCTTCTGGCACAGCGGGGGCGCCGGGAAACGGATCTTGTGCCTAAAAGTGAAACACACACAAAGAATGAGAACCAGAACATTAAGATGGCGCTGCAGCCGCTCTGCCTCTGTGGGTCAGACTGCACCCACCAAATGCCAGCGATGCCCGGGGTGCGATATCTGGTGCCAGGTAAGGTAATAAGTGTGGTTTAGAGTGACTTATGTGCCGGCGGTGCCATATAGCGCTGCGCTCTGGATGGCCGGAGGCGTCTCACCGATCGCCGCAGACATTTGTTAGTTTCCGATGTTCCGGCTCCGCACGCGGCAGAAGCTGCTACAGATCTGCTGGCCGCTCACCTCCAAGGGGTCAGGCTTCCCCTTCCTCGCTCCCAGAACCACAGTCTTTGGCGCCTCGGCCATCCGCGGCTTCTTCCGCTGGTCATCTTGTGTCGCAGGCTTCTTGTAATACCGCTCTACTCTCTGGAAGATGGCAGACACAACAGATAGTTACACTTTATACTCCTGCAGCTCTCCCTGGCAGTGAGGGAGCTTGCTGAGACTTGTAGTTCCACACCTGATGCTATAAGTGATAACACTAGTACACAGGCTTGGCAAGAGCTACAGGGGGCACATCCCGAGGAGCTACTCGAGGGGGTCCACCGCTCAGTTCCCCCTCAGGCCAGCAGAAGGCGCCATCTACACTGCAGCGGCTGGCCAGCCCCCGATGACCTCAGCCTGACGTGTGCCTGTAGGACCGACCACTGCAGCAGCCGACCCAGAGGAGGGCAGCTCAGCAACAGCAGCAGTCCTGCATGACCCAACCCGTACCGGGGGGCTTAGCTCTCCTACCACGGGGCGGCCGGTGCTCCAGGCGAGAGGGCTTCCTGCGCAGCGGTCTACACAACCCCGCTGAGGGCAGATGGCGCAACCGGCGCTGCGGAAACGTCACAGACCCTTGTAGATGGCGGGGGGGGGGGGGGGCCCGATCTGTGGGACATTGGTACAAGCCTCAGCATATACCTGTAGTAACCCGCCAGGAACTACAAGTCCCAGAACTCCCAAGGCAGCAGCACCACCAGTCGCAGCAGCCGGCTCCGCTGCAGACACCACGAGTCCCAGCAGTCGCCGGGCAGCAGCCGGCTCCGCTGCAGACACCACGAGTCCCAGCAGTCGCCGGGCAGCAGCCGGCTCCGCTGCAGACACCACGAGTCCCAGCAGTCGCCGGGCAGCAGCCGGCTCCGCTGCAGACACCACGAGTCCCAGCAGTCGCCGGGCAGCAGCCGGCTCCGCTGCAGACACCACGAGTCCCAGCAGTCGCCGGGCAGCAGCCGGCTCCGCTGCAGACACCACGAGTCCCAGCAGTCGCCGGGCAGCAGCCGGCTCCGCTGCAGACACCACGAGTCCCAGCAGTCGCCGGGCAGCAGCCGGCTCCGCTGCAGACACCACGAGTCCCAGCAGTCGCCGGGCAGCAGCCGGCTCCGCTGCAGACACCACGAGTCCCAGCAGTCGCCGGGCAGCAGCCGGCTCCGCTGCAGACACCACGAGTCCCAGCAGTCGCCGGGCAGCAGCCGGCTCCGCTGCAGACACCACGAGTCCCAGCAGTCGCCGGGCAGCAGCCGGCTCCGCTGCAGACACCACGAGTCCCAGCAGTCGCCGGGCAGCAGCCGGCTCCGCTGCAGACACCACGAGTCCCAGCAGTCGCCGGGCAGCAGCCGGCTCCGCTGCAGACACGAGTCCCAGCAGTCGCCGGGCAGCAGCCCGCTCCGCTGCAGACACCACAAGTCCCAGCAGTCGCCGGGTAGCAGCCCGCTCCGCTACAGACACCACAAGTCCCAGCAGTCCCGTGGCGGCGGCACCAAGTACAGCAGGCTGCTCCGCTACAGATACTACAAATCTCAGCTCTCCACACGTGCCACTCACCCGCTTAGGAGCTTTATCCCCCGCCATGCTGGAAGCTGCTTGTTACCGGAAGAGAACAATAAAGTAAAGAAGGAAAAAACACACACACTAGAAGCCAGTTTGTAAGAAACAATAAAGTTTTCTCTCTACGGAGAGGCGGCTACACACAGCGCCCTCTGCCGACCACTTCTATATAGCGGCGGCAAGTAATGTCACGAGTCAATAAAATCCCTGCCGTAGAAGGAGTAAATATTTATACACTTCTTGTCAGTAACATCCCGCACCCAGAAGGCTATAAAACCATGTGGAAACAGCTTCTAGTTAGGATGCAAGATGTGATACAGGGGGCATGGAGGCTCTAGTACCTTACTTAATACATATATACACACACTCCTTGTCCGTAACATCACCCCAGAAGTGAAATATATATATACACACACAGTCATTGTCAGTAACATCCCCCCCCCCCGCAAGGCTGTAGTACTCTGTTGTACTGCCTCTAGCTTGGATACAAGATGTGATACAGGCGGGCAATGTAGGCTCCAGTGCCCTGTTGTACCGCCTCTAGCTTGGATACAAGATGTGATACAGGCGGGCATGGAGGCTCCAGTGCCCTGTTGTACCACCTCTAGCTTGGATACAAGATGTGATACAGGCGGGCATGGAGGCTCCAGTGCCCTGTTGTACCGCCTCTAGCTTGGATACAAGATGTGATACAGTCGGGCATGGAGGCTCTAGTACCCTGTTGTGCCGCCTTTAGCTTGGATACAAGATGTTATATATACAGGCATGGAGGCTCTAGTACCCTGTTGTACCACATATATCTTGGATACAAGATGTGATATGGGCAGCATGGGGGCTCTAGTACTCTGTTGTACTGCCTCTAGCTTGGATACAAGATTTGATACGGGTGGGCATGGAGGCTATCTAGTACAGGGGTCCCCAACTCCAGTTCTCAGGGACCACCAACAGTTCATATTTTCAGGATATCCTATAGTACAAACACCTGTGGCAATGTCTGAGGCACCGACCATAATTACATCACCTGTGCAACACTGAGGAAATCCTGAAAACATGACCTGTTGGCGATCCCTGAGGACTGGAGTTGGGAAACACTGCTCTAGTACCCTGTGGTACTACCTCTAGCTTGTATACAAGATGTGACACAGGCTGGCATGGAGGCTCTCTGTTGTACCGCTTCTAGCTTGGATACGAGATGCAATACGGGTGGGCATGGAGGCTCTAGTACCCTGTTGTAATGCCTCTAGCTTGGACACAAGATGTGATACTGGTGGACATAGAGGCTCTAGTACCCTGTTGTACTGCTTCTAGCGTGGATACAAGATGTGATACAGGCGAGCATGGAGGCTCTAGTACCCTGTTGGAACGCCTCTAGCTTGGACACAAGAGGTGATACAGGCGGGCATGAAGGGTCTAGTACTGTGTTGTACCGCCTCTAGTTTGGATACAAGATGTGATGCTTGTGGGTATAAATGTTCTAGTATCCTGCTGTAACGTCTCTAGTTTAAATTCAAAATGTGATACGGATGGCATGGAAGTACCCTATTTTATACATATATACATACACTCCTTGTCAGTAACATCCCCCCCAGAAATAGAATATATATATATATATATATATATATATATATATATATATATATATATACACACAGTAATCGTCAGTAACAATCCCCCTAGAAGGATCTAGTACTCTGTTGTACCACCTCTAGCTTGGATACAAGATTTGATAGGGCGGGCATAGAGGCTCTAGTACCCTGTTGTACCTTCTTTAGCCTAGATACTAGACGTACTACAGGAGGCATGGAGGCTCTAGTACCCTGTTGTACCTCCTCTAGCTTGAATACAGGATTTGATATGGGCGACTTGGAGGCTCTAGTACCCTGTTGTACCGCCTCTCGCTTTGATACAAGATGTGATACAGGGGGCATGGAGGCTCTAGTAGCCTGTTGTAACATCTCTAGCTTGGATACAAGATGTGATACAGGTGGGCACGGAGGCTCCACTACCGTATTGTACTGCTTCTAGCTTGGATACAAGATGTGATACGGGGGAATGGAGGCTCTAGTTTCCTGTTGTTCTGCCTCTAGCTTGTATACAAGATGTGATACTGGTAGGCATGGAGGCTCTTGTACCCTGTTGTACCGCCTCTAGCTTGGATACAAAATGTGATACGGGGGAATGGAGGCTATAGTTCCCTGTTGTACTGCCTCTAGCTTGGATAGAAGAATGTGATATGGGCGGCATGGAGGCTCTAGTACTCTGTTGTACCGCCTATAGCTTGGATATAAGATGTGATACTGGTAGGCATGGAGGCACTAGTTCCCTGTTGTACTGCCTCTAGCTTGGATAGAAGAATGTGATATGGGCGACTTGGAGGCTCTAGTACTCTGTTGTACTTCCTATCAGAGGCGGAATTTAGAGCCGCGGTGATGGATCACATGACAGTGACATCATCACAGGTCGTGTAAGCACAAGGCTGCTGCCCAACTCTGCTGGTTTAGGACCTGTGATGGTGTCAATGTCATGTGATCAGGGGCAGAGCTCAGAGCCCTGGTGACTGATCACGTGATGGTGACATCACCACAAGTCATGTAAGCACACAGATGCTGTCTGGTTCTGCTGGTTTGCACCTGTGACCAACGCCACTCCCTTTCACTGCATTATATTAGTAAGTGGCGCCAACAGAAACACTGGTGCTGTAATATATCCCTCAAGTCTTAAGTATTATCTGCCCTCTAAATACCCATGTGGCCCTTAGAAAGTGCACTTTGCTGTCCATGGATCAGGACGCGGACAGTTGCTTCCCAAGCTTGACAGAATTTTTACAAAAAACATTGTATACAGAAAATTTAAACAGTAATGACCGATTTGTAAATAGTTGTATAAAACTAATGCTAAAAAAATAATTTTCTTAAAATTAAAACATTTTTAAAAACCTATAAAAACTGTTCAAGTTCTTCTTATTGTTACTTTTGTATGTTTTGTTTCATTGTTGGTTCTTACCCAATCAGCAGTTTGCCGGCCCGCTGGCAGTGTGGATAGCGCTGTCCATATGGCATTGGCTCGGTTGGTACTACAGAGTTCAATTGGTAGATGTTCCTGCGGTACCAAACCGGGTTGCTGTAGTATTGACAGAACTATCTGGTTCCACTGCTGCGCACACTGACAGCGGTACTAGTAATCCGCCGATGTCGGCGATCTTCAGCGGAGGACAGGCAATCAATAGCCATGGAGTCTGGCTTTGCATTTAATTCGCAGTCATTGTAAGAAGGCTTGTATTAAGAATCTAACTTTGACTTAAAGGGGTTGTCCCGCGCCGAAACGTTTTTTTTTTTTTTTTAAACCCCCCACCCCCCCCCCGTTCGGCGCGAGACAACCCCGATGCAGGGGTTAAAAAAACACACCGGGTAGTACTTACCCGAATCCCGGCGGTCCGGCGTCTTCATACTCACCTGCTGAAGATGGCCGCCGGGATCCTGTCTCTCTGTGGACCGCAGGGCTTCTGTGCGGTCCATTGCCGATTCCAGCCTCCTGATTGGCTGGAATCGGCACGTGACGGGGCGGAGCTACACGGAGCCGGCATTCTGCACGAGCGGCCCCATAGAAGACAGCAGAAGACCCGGACTGCGCAAGCGCGGCTAATTTGGCCATCGGAGGCCGAAAATTAGTCCACACCATGGGAACGAGGACGCCAGCAACGGAGCAGGTAAGTGAAAAACTTCTTATAACTTCTGTATGGCTCATAATTAATGCACAATGTACATTACAAAGTGCATTAATATGGCCATACAGAAGTGTATAGACCCAGTTGCTGCCGCGGGACAACCCCTTTAAAGGAATGCTGTCTTCCAATAGGTGGCACTGTGGAGGTATAATTCCATCTCCCTTATTTGCATAGGCCTATTGCCCATTTGTAGAGCCCTTGAGCGGCCAAAACGATGGAGAACCCCTACAAATGACCCCATTTTGAAAGCTAGACCCCTTAACGAATTCATCTAGGGGCGCTCTGCATATTGTTCCCACAGTTTTTGAATGAATCTAAGCAAAGCTGAAGGAAAAACAAATGTACAGATTACTTACCGGTAGTCCTTTTTTCGGGGGTCATCATGATGGCACATCACATATGGAGGTTGCCCTCTGACCCCGGTAGGGACAGATAGAGCCCTTAAAGCACCTCCCCTCCACCATCTCCTCAGTGACTTTCAAATCATTACGGTGGACAATGTATACTGAATCAAAAAGTTTTCCTTTATTCGGTCACATTTTACATTGGTAAAAGAACATAAATATTCTATAGGGGAGGGAACTATGGGGTCGTCGTGATGACTCCCAGAAAAAGGACTACTGGTGAGTAATCCGTGCTTTCCAGGTCATCATCCCAACGGCCCATCACATATGGAGAAATACCAAATTATAATTATTTTTTAGGGCGGGACTACTGCCTGGAGGACTTTCCGTCCATATCCCAGGTCTTTGTCAAACTGTACATTAACCCCATAGTGCTTAATAGAGATGAGCGAGCACCAAAATGCTCGGGTGCTCGTTACTCGGGACGAAATTATCGCGATGCTCGGGTGTTCGTTTCGAATAACGAACTCCATTGAAGTCAATGGGCGACCCGAGCATTTTTGTATTTCGCCGATGCTCGCTATGGTTTTCATGTGTGAAAATCTGGGCAATTCAAGAAAGTGAGGGGAACGACACAGCAACGGATAGGGCAGGCGAGGGGCTACATGTTGGGCTGCATCTCAAGTTCACAGGTCCCACTATTAAGCCACAATAGCGGCAAGAGTGGGCCCCCCCCCCGCTTCCAACAATTTCTACTTCTGAAAAGCCCTCATTAGCAAAGCATACCTTAGCTAAGCACCACACTACCTCCAACAAAGCACAATCACTGCCTGCATGACACTCCGCTGCCACTTCTCCTGGGTTACATGCTGCCCCCCCCCCCCCACGACCCAGTGTCCACAGCGCACACCAAACTGTCCCTGCCCAGCCTTCAGCTGCCCTCATGCCACGCCACACTCATATCTATTTATAAGTGCGTCTGCCACAGGAAAAGCAGGCACACACTGCAGAGGGTTGGCACGGCTAGGCAGCGACCCTCTTTAAAAGGGGCGGGACGATAGCCCACAATGCTGTACAGAAGCAATGAGAAATCCAATCCTGTGCCACCGCCATCAGGAGCTGCACACGTGGGCATAGCAATGGGGAACTTATGTGCCACACACTATTCATTCTGTCAAGGTGTCTGCATGCCCCAGTCAGACCGGGCTTTTTAATTCATAGACACAGGCAGGTACAACTCCCTATTGTGAAGTCCCTGTGGACCGACAGCATGGGTGGCTCCCTGGAACCCACCGGCGGTACATAAAAATATCCCATTGCATTGCCCAGCGCAGCTGAGGTAGTAATGTCGTGCTTAATGCAGGTGGGCTTCGGCCCACACTGCATTCCCCAGTCAGACTGGGGTTCTTTAGAAGTGGAAACAGATGCATTTATAATTCTCTGTGGACCCACAGCATGGGTGGGTGCCAGGAAGCCACCGGCGGTACATAAAAATATCCCATTGCATTGCCCAACACAGCTGAGGTAGTAATGTTGTGCTTAATGCAGGTGGGCTTCGGCCCACACTGCATGCCCCAGTCTGACTGGGGTTCTTTAGAAGTGGAAACAGATGCATTTATAATTCCCTGTGGACCCACAGCATGGGTGGCTCCCAGGAAGCCACCGGCGGTACATAAAAATATACCATTCCATTGCCCAACACAGCTGAGGTAGTAATGTTGTGCTTAATGCAGGTGGGCTTCGGCCCACACTGCATGCCCCAGTCTGACTAGTAATATGTACCTTAACAGTAACCTCGTTGGTGGTAATGTGGTGGTGACTGCGGACCTGGTAGCGCGGTTAAATGTAGTTGGTTTTCGGAATGTGGCCAGGATTAAGTGGGCCGTGGCGGGGGGATGGTGGTGGTGCTCTCTTGTTGTGTCGTTAAAGGTGAAATTCTTGGACTGCCACCAGACGGACCAATGCAAAGGTATTTGCCAAGAATGTTTTCATTGTTGGAGGAGGAGGGGGATGTTTTGGAGGCACTATGTGTCCTCTACACGTGTCCGTTGTTATATGCACCTTAACAGTAACAGCGTTGGTGGGAAATGGCCTCGCCGCCATCATGTCTTTGTGAAGCCTCTGTTTCCACACCCCAGTGACATACCATTAGCAGCGGTATAGGCAGAGCCCACAATTATTAACATTTCAGCGGTAGCATTAGGGACAGGCCCCACTAACATATCACTAGCAGCAGTATAGGGGGAGCGCAGTCTTAGTTCCATTTCAGTAATAGTAGCACTCAAGACAGGCCCCAGTAACATTCCCATTGCAGCAGTTTAGGGAGATAACAGTCTCTTTCACATTTCAGTAGCTGCAGTATAGACAAGGCCCCAGTTACATTTATGTAGCTAAAGTGTAGGCCAACCCCACACACCTTTCTGTACCATGAGTGCAGGCGAAGAACATAGAAATTACTATGATTACACTGTAGGTGAGGGCCCAAAAAAATTGGTGTACCAACAGTACTAATGTACCTCAGAAAAAATTGGCCATGCCCAACCAAGATGGCAGGTGAAACCCATTAATCGCTTTGGTTAATGTGGCTTAAGTGGTAACTAGGCCTGGAGGCAGCCCAGTTGAACGAAAAATTGGTTCAAGTTAAAGTTTCAACGCTTTTAAGAGCATTGAAACGTATAAAAATTGTTTAGAAAAATTATATGAGTGAGCCTTGTGGCCCTAAGAAAAATTGTCCGTTCGGCGTGATTACGTGAGGTTTCAGGAGGAGGAGCAGGAGGAGGAGGAGGAATATTATACACAGATTGATGAAGCAGAAATGTCCCCGTTTTGGATGGTGAGAGAGAACGATGCTTCCATCCGCGGGTGCAGCCTACGTATTGCTTGGGTATCGCTGCTGTCCGCTGGTGGAGAAGAGAAGTCTGGGGAAATCCAGGCTTTGTTCATCTTGATGAGTGTAAGCCTGTCGGCACTGTCGGTTGACAGGCGGGTACGCTTATCTGTGATGATTCCCGCAGCCGCACTAAACACCCTCTCTGACAAGACGCTAGCCGCAGGACAAGCAAGCACCTCCAGGGCATACAGCGCGAGTTCAGGCCACGTGTCCAGCTTCAACACCCAGTAGTTGTAGGGGGCAGAGGCGTCACTGAGGACGGTGCTGCAATCGGCTACGTACTCCCTCACCATCCTTTCACAGTGCTCCCGCCAACTCAGCCTTGACTGGGGACCGGTGACACAGTCTTGCTGGGGAGCCATAAAGCTGGCAAAGGCCTTGGAGAATGTTCCCCTGCCTGCGCTGTACATGCTGCCTGATCTCTGCGCCTCCCCTGCTACCTGGCCCTCGGAACTGCGCCTTCTGCCACTAGCGCTGTCGGATGGGAAGTTTACCATCAGTTTGTCCACCAGCGCCCTGTGGTATAGCATCATTCTCGAACCCCTTTCCTCTTCGGGAATGAGAGTGCAAAGGCTCTCCTTATACCGTGGATCGAGCAGTGTGTACACCCAGTAATCCGTAGTGGCCAGAATGCGTGTAACGCAAGGGTCACGAGAAAGGCATCCTAACATGAAATCAGCCATGTGTACCAGGGTACCTGTACGCAACACATGGCTGTCCTCACTCGGAAGATCACTTTCAGGATCCTCCTCCTCCTCCTCTGGCCATACACGCTGAAAGGATGACAGGCAAGCAGCATCTGTCCCCTTAGCAGTGGGCCAAGCTGTCTCTTCCCCCTCCTCCTCATGCTCCTCCCCCTCCTGCTCAACGCGCTGAGATATAGACATGAGGTTGCTCTGACTATCCAGCGACATACTGTCTTCCCCCGCCTCCGTTTCTGATTCCAAAGCGTCTGCCTTTATGCTTTGCAGGGAACTTCTCAAGAGGCATAGCAGAGGAATGGTGACGCTAATGATTGCAGCATCGCCGCTCACCACCTGGGTAGACTCCTCAAATTTTCCAAGGACCTGGCAGATGGCTGCCAACCAGGCCCACTCTTCTGTAAATAATTGAGGAGGCTGACTCCCACTGCGCCGCGCAAGTTGGAGTTGGTATTCCACTATAGCTCTACGCTGCTCATAGAGTCTGGCCAACATGTGGAGCGTAGAGTTCCACTGTGTGGGCACATCGCACAGCAGTCGGTGCACTGGCAGATTAAACCGATGTTGCAGTGTCCGCAGGGTGGCAGCGTGCGTGTGGGATTTGCGGAAATGTGCGCAGAGCCGGCGCACCTTTCCGAGCAGGTATGACAAGTGGGGGTAGCTTTTCAGAAAGCGCTGAACCACCAAATTAAAGACATGGGCCAGGCATGGCACGTGCGTGAGGCTGCCGAGCTGCAGAGCCGCCACCAGGTTACGGCCGTTGTCACACATGACCATGCCCGGTTGGAGGCTCAGCGGCGCAAGCCAGCGGTCGGTCTGCTCTGTCAGACCCTGCAGCAGTTCGTGGGCCATGTGCCTCTTATCTCCTAAGCTGAGTAGTTTCAGCACGGCCTGCTGACGCTTGCCCACCGCTGTGCTGCCACGATGCGCGACACCGACTGCTGGCGACGTGCTGCTGCTGCTGACACATCTTGATTGCGAGACAGAGGTTGCGTTGGAGGAGGAGGAGGGTGGTTTAGTGGAGGAAGCATACACCCCCGCAGATACCACCACCGAGCTGGGGCACGCAATTCGGGGGGTGGGTAGGACGTGAGCGGTCCCAGGCTCTGACTGTCCCAGCCTCCACTAAATTCACCCAATGTGCCGTCAGGGAGATATAGTGGCCCTGCCCGCCTGTGCTTGTCCACGTGTCTGTTGTTAAGTGGACCTTGGCAGTAACCGCGTTGGTGAGGGCGCGTACAATGTTGCGGGAGACGTGGTCGTGCAGGCCTGGGACGGCACATCGGGAAAAGTAGTGGCGACTGGGAACCGAGTAGCGCGGGGCCGCCGCCGCCATCATGCTTTTGAAAGCCTCCGTTTCCACAAGCCTATACGGCAGCATCTCTAGGCTGATCAATTTTGCAATGTGCACGTTTAACGCTTGAGCGTGCGGGTGCGTGGCGTCGTACTTGCGCTTGCGCTCAAACTGTGGCGCTAGCGACGTCTGGACGCTACGCTGAGAGACATTGCTGGATGGGGCCGAGGACAGCGGAGGTGAGGGTGTGGGTGCAGGCCAGGAGACGGTAGTGCTTGTGTCCTCAGAGGGGGGTTGGATCTCAGTGGCAGGTTGGGGCACAGGGGGAGAGGCAGTGGTGCAAACCGGAGGCGGTGAACGGGCATCGTCCCACCTTGTGGGGTGCTTGGCCATCATATGCCTGCGCATGCTGTTGGTGGTGCCTCCCCAGCTGATCTTGGCGCGACAAAGGTTGCACACCACTGTTCGTCGGTCGTCAGACGTCTCTGTGAAAAACTGCCACACCGTAGAGCACCTTGACCTCTGCAGGGTGGCATGGCGCGAGGGGGCGCTTTGGGAACCAGTTGGTGGATTATTCGGTCTGGCCCTGCCTCTACCCCTGGCCACCGCACTGGCTCGGCCTGTGCCCACACCCTGACTTGGGCCTCCGCGTCCTCGCCCGCGTCCACGTCCTATAGGCCTACCCCTACCCCTCAGCATGGTGTATTACCAGTGATTTGATTTCCCAGGCAGGAAATAAATTGGCGCAAGCCTGCTGTTAAACTTAGCTAGCTGCGTATGATTTTTGTTTACGTTCTCCACCCAGCACACACGTACCCAGAACGCTGAGGACTGTCAGAGGCAGGCCAAATAGAATGTTTTCCCTTTTTTTTAAAGGAAAGGCCCACTGCGTATATTCAATCAATAATAAATATGTCTTCTGGCCCTGCAAATGTGTCACAGAACTGCAGGGTTGCAGAGTTATTAACTACAGCAGAGCAGTGATTTCCCAGGCAGGAAATAAATTGGCGCAAGCCTGCTGTTAAACGTAGCTGGCTGCGTATGATTTCTTTACGTTCTCCACCCACCACACACGTACCCAGAACGCTGAGGACTGTCAGAGGCAGGCCAAATAGAATGTTTCCCTTTTTTTTTTAAAGGGAAGGCCCACTGACTATATTCAATCAGATAAGAAATGTGTTCCACAGAACTGCAGTGTTATATGAAGTGCAGCAGAGCGGTGATTTTTCCCAGGCAGGAAATAAATTGGCGCAAGCCTGCTGTTAAACGTAGCTGGCTGTGTATGATTTATTTACGTTCTCCACCCACCACACACGTACCCAAAACGCTGAGGACTGTCAGAGGCAGGCCAAATAGAATGCTTCCCTTTTTTTTAAAGAAAAGGCCCACTGACTATATTCAATCAATAATATATGTCTTCTGGCCCTGCAAATGTGTCACAGAACTGCAGGGTTGCAGAGTTATTAACTACAGCAGAGCGGTGATTTTTCCCAGGCAGGAAATAAATTGGCGCAAGCCTGCTGTTAAACGTAGCTGCCTGCGTATGATTTTTGTTTACGTTCTCCACCCACCACACACGTACCCAGAACGCTGAGGACTGTCAGAGGCAGGCCAAATAGAATGTTTTCCCTTTTTTTTAAAGGAAAGGCCCACTGCGTATATTCAATCAATAATAAATATGTCTTCTGGCCCTGCAAATGTGTCACAGAACTGCAGGGTTGCAGAGTTATTAACTACAGCAGAGCAGTGATTTCCCAGGCAGGAAATAAATTGGCGCAAGCCTGCTGTTAAACGTAGCTGGCTGCGTATGATTTCTTTACGTTCTCCACCCACCACACACGTACCCAGAACGCTGAGGACTGTCAGAGGCAGGCCAAATAGAATGTTTCCCTTTTTTTTTAAAGAAAAGGCCCACTGACTATATTCAATCAATAATATATGTCTTCTGGCCCTGCCTACACAATTCTGTCCCTGTAGTATTACTGCAGGGCGCAATGCTCTGCACAGCCGATTTAAAAAAAAAAAAAATGCAACACTGCTAACAGCAGCCTGCACAGTACTGCACATGGTTAAATGTGGCCCTAAGAAGGACCGTTGGGGTTCTTGAAGCCTACACTCACTCCTAACACTCTCCCTGCCTAACCACCACTTCTGTCCCTGTAGTATTACTGCAGGGCGCAATGCTCTGCACAGCCGATTTTGAAAAAAAAAAAAAAGGGCAACACTGCTAACAGCAGCCTCCACACGGATAGATGTGGCCCTAAGAAGGACCGTTGGGGTTCTTGAAGCCTACACTCACTCCTAACGCTCTCCCTACAGCAGCTCCGGCACCAGCAGCACTGTCCCTCAGCTAACTCGCAAGGCATCTGAGGCGAGCCGCGGGAGGGGCCGACTTTTATACTCGGGTGACATCTGATCTCCCCAGCCACTCACTGCAGGGGGGTGGTATAGGGCTTGAACGTCACAGGGGGAAGTTGTAATGCCTTCTCTGTCTTTCAATTGGCCAGAAAAGCGCGCTAACGTCTCAGAGATGAAAGTGAAAGTAACCCGAACATCGCGTGGTACTCGTTAAGAGTAACAAGCATCCCGAACACCCTAATATTCGCCCGAGCATCAAGCTCGGACGAGTACGTTCGCTCATCTCTAGTGCTTAATAAATGTGTGCAGACTGGACCAGGTAGCCACTTTACAAATTTGCTCCGTGGAGACCTGTGCTTTTTCTGCCTACGAGGAGGAGAGGGATCTTGTAGAGTGGGCTTTAATATTTTGCGGAGGGTCGAGACCCCGGCCTTTGCATGCCTCCTGGATAGCCATCCTGATCCATCTTGCAATGGTACTCTAGATGCAGTCTTTCCTTTTGCCCGGCCCCTGAAATTGGACAAAGAGGTTATTATGCTTCTGAAAGGACTGGGTAGCCTCTAGATACGCTACAACAGCCCTCCTGACGTTTAAGCCATGGAATTCTCGCTCTGTCATTACGGGGATCCTGGCAAAAAGAGGGTAGGGTAATTGCCTGCTCTCTGTGGAATTTAGATACGACTTTTGGAGGGAAGGCAGGATCTAGATCAGGGGTGTCAAACTCATTTTCACCGAGGGCCACATCAGGCTTATGGTTGCCTTCAAAGGGCCGATTCTAATTGTTAATTGTTAGACAGTATAGTAAAAGTGAACCTCACAGTGGCCCGATCGGTAATAAGGTCCCCCATAGCGGCCAGTGGCACACACTATTATATATATATATATGTGGTCTCAGGTATACCAGCTGCTCTCTTCTTGGGGCCCTCCTGCATACTTGGGCCCCTGATGTCTCCCCAGGCCTGCAGCCATGAACAGAGGTAGGGCAGGTGAGAGGAGTTCAGCGTTGACCGGCTCTCACTCTGCAGCTGCTCCTCCTCAGCGCCGCTCTCTTCGCTGCAGAGATCATGTTCTCTGCAGTCTTCTTCCCTCCTCCGTGGCCGTTGTCAGTCTGCTATCGGCACTCCCCTATTACTGTCTGCACTAGACAGAACAAGCCGATAGAAGATCGCCTACTGACAGCAGCACAGAGGTGAGGGAACTTTATTCACAGCTGGTGGGCCACCAGAAAATGAGGTGGTGGGACGGATTCAGCCCGCGGGCCTTGTGTTTGACACCTGTGATCTAGATTAAAGATGACTCTATCGTCTTGTACCACCATATGTGGCTCCACACAACATAATGCCTGTAATTCTCCCACTGTCCGTGGCGAGGTTATGGCGAGCAGGAGAGAGGCCTTAAAGGGGTTGTCTCGTGAAATCAAGTGGGGTTCAGCACTTCTGTATGGCCATATTAATGCACTTTGTAATGTACATCGTGCATTAATTATGAGCCATACAGAAGTTATTCACTTACCTGCTCCGTTGCTAGCGTCTCCGTCGCCATGGATCCGTCTAAATTCGCTGTCTTCTGAATTTTTAGACGCGCTTGCGCAGTCCGGTCTTCTCCCTGGTGAATGGGGCCGCTCGTGCCGGAGAGCTGGTCCTCGTAGCTCCGCCCCGTCACGTGTGCCGATTCCAGCCAATCAGGAGGCTGGAATCGGCAATGGACCACACAGAGCCCACGGTGCACCATGGGAGAAGACCCGCGGTGCATCGTGGGTGAAGATCCCAGCGGCCATCTTGGTAAAGGAAGAAAGAAGTCGCCGAAGCGCGGGGATTCAGGTAAGTAATAAACTTTTTTTTTTTTTAACCCATCCATTGGGTTTGTCTCGCGCCGAACGGGGAGCCTATTGAATAAAAAAAAAAAACGTTTCGGCGTGAGACAACCCCTTTAAGTTTGAGCAACGTTATGGGGAGTTGGGGGGAGGGGTTCAAAAGGTGGCTTAATAGTTTATTAGGACCAAATTTAGGTCCCATGTAGGAAAGGTTTCCCTAATAAAAGTCCAGAGTCCGTCAGCCCCTTTGAGGAACCTGCGGACCCAGCAATGCTCTGCCATAGGATAATCCAAACAGGATCCTAATGCTGCTACCTGTACTCCAAGAGTCCTTGGTCTTAGACCCTTTTCTAGGCCGGCCTGCAGAAATTCCAGAATTATAGGTATATCTATACTCAGGACCTCACTCGGATTTAAGTTGCAGTACTCAGAGAATTTCTTCCACACTTGATTGTAAATAGCTGTGGTTACAGGTTTGCGGCTTTTATTCAAAGTAGTAATTACTTTTTCTGAGAGCCCTTTCCCCCAAAGTATTATGCCTTCAGCATCCAGGCTGCTAACTTCAGTCTTTCGACTCACGAGTAAGTTAGTGGAGCCTGGAATAGGAGATCTTGCTTGACTGGTAGCTTAAGTGGACCCTGGATTGCCTGGGTCTTCAATAGGGAATACAAAGGTCTCTTGTCCCACATGGGGGCGACTAGGATTACCGCTGCTTGGCTGACCTGAATCTTTTTGAGGATATGAAGGATCAGTGGGAAGGGAGGGAATGCATATGTCAGGTCTATGTTCCAGTTCTGAGACAGGGCGTCTACCCTGCATGGATTGTTCCTTGGATTGAGGGAATAAAAGTCCCGGCATTTTGTATTTGCCTTTGTGGCAAATAGGTTGATTTGTGGTTGCCCCCACTGGCGTGTTAGGAGATCGAAGGCTCGTTGGTTCAGACACAATTCTCATGGGAGGACAGTTTGCCTGCTGAGGAAATCTGCAATGACATTTGTAGCTCCCTTCAGATGGACTGCTGAGAGGGAGAGCACCGTGGATTCTGCCCAGCGTAGTATCCTTGCCGCCAACTGTTGGAGGTGCGGGTGTCGTGTTCTCCCCTGGTGACAGACAAACAATAAGGCTGTCATGTTATCAGTCAGGATTTTGACATGCCTTTCTTTGTGATGGGGTTCTGCCACACAGAGGGTCTCCCATATTGCCCTTAGCTTCCCATAGTTGGATGAGCATTCCGCTATTCAAGAGTCCCAGGTTCCCTGAAAAGTCAGGTCAGCTACTTGTGCTCCCCGCCCCCTCTTGCTTGCATCCGTCGTGATGGATATAGAGGGTTCTTGTAACCAAGGGGTACCTTTACTAAGGTTTCTCTAGGAAGTCCACCAGCACAGGGACTGTTTACCTTGACCGGACAGGCTCACCTTATCTAGGGAGATCTGCCGTTTGTCCCACTGGGCAAGGATAAACAGTCGTAGCTTTCAGGTATGGGCTTGTGCCCATGGGACTATTTGTGTACAGGCTGTTAATAGGCCCAGAAGTTTCATTGCATCTCTGATGGATACTGTCATGGCTTGACATAGGAATGAAACCGATTGGATAAGGTCCTTACTCTTGGCCGGGAGGAGACGTGATTCATAGGTGTGGGAATCTAGGAGTACCCCCAGATATGTCTTCTGCGTACCCAGGATCAGGTCTGACTTTAGTCAGTTTACTATCCAGCCCAAGTCATCCAAAGTGGACAGGACTACGGCCAAGTCTGCGCGTACGGTCTCTGCTGACTGATACTAGCAGGAAATGAACCAGATAAGGATTTAATTTCTCCTAAAGTAGGCTATCATTTCTATCACTACTTTCTTGAAAATTCTAGGGGCAGTAGAGATACCAAACGGTAGCCATAAATTGGTAGTGATAAACCACATCGCCTATTTGGAAGGGAAACCTCAGGCTTCAAGATTAAAAATGGTTCTGATAGAGCCGTTTGGTTTTTTGATCAAGAAAAGGGGGGGGGGGGGGGGGGGGGAATGGAAGCCTAGCTGTCTAACTCTTCCCTGGGATCCTGTTCTTTTGATGCCTCTCTCTGGTTCAGCCACAGGACCATAGATTTGGCTACTGATGTCGCCACAATTTGGCTTCAGTAGTGAAGGAAGTCGCTTTCCATGTCTTTTTCATCAGTCCGTTGACCTTCTTGTCAATAGGATCTGAGAGTTGAGATGCATCGTCAAAAGGCAGCAGGGTTTTCTTAGCCATCTTGGCTATCTGCATGGCAACCAGGTGCAAATGCCAGACAGTTCTCGATTTCTTTTGAGACTGGTAGTCTCTTTTCTGGTTCCTGCTATTCGTCCAAGATGTACTTGTTGCAGAGTCTTTTTTTGGAAAAATTAATTTTCCTCCTTGACATCTTTTGGCATTCCCTAAATCTTAGCTATAAGTAATAATGTAAACCGTTTGGTATGTCTGAAAACCGGTAATTACGGGGGGCTGGTTGGGATGGGTACATGGGGGTAATAAAGCCACATATCCTCTCCTCCCATGCTTTTTTTGGGTATTGGTATTTCTTGACCTCAGCAGCAGGGATGGGGTGTAAAGTGGCGCTCAACAAGCTACTCGTGAAACTGGAGGAAGGAGTGTGTTCCCGGGGCCCCTTGTAAATTGCATATTACAGGTAGCTATCTGAATAACGCCAGACTCACGCAGCCAGATGTGGAATTCTCTTGTGGAGGCCAGCAGCGGATCCCAGATGTGTGCCCCATCCATTACTGTAGGCATTATATGGGCAACCTGGTGGTTGGGCAGTGTACAGTGCAGTTTAAGGCTTCACTCATTCCAGTGCATGCCTGAAGCACAGCAGTGGCCCCCATAGACTTAACACGGTAACTGAAAGTTACCTGAAAGTATCAAACTCACATGTGATGATTTTACGCCAGCGGTGAGCATGTGTGTCATCTAATGATATCAATATACTAAGTTACAGCAATGGGGTCAAAGTGTAAGCAAGAAAAAACATGAAGGCTTACTTTTATTAGTATGGATTTACACTGTCTTTTCGGAGGGTCAACCCAAACGTCCCATGGACCCCCAAGACCACAAGCCAACACTGATTTGCCTCAGAGCGTCCCAAGTACCTGAAATAGGTAGCCTGCAGACGCCGGTGACCGGACCAGCTCCATTTAACATCCCATTGTGCACTGGAAGACAACCCCAGAATTCACAGACAAGTCTTTAGACCCTCAAGATGATACAAGCAGGACTGATAATGACAAAAGTCAGATGTTTGTTTTATACAGAACTTTATTAACAAACAGGCAGACCGGTTACTTCTTCTTGGATACACCAACTGTACGTCCACGGCGGCCGGTGGTCTTCGTGTGCTGTCCTCTCACACGCAGACTGGAAGGAGAGAAGTCATGTTACTGAGGAACATTTAAAAAAAAAAAAAAAAAAAAAGGGGGTGGGGGTGGGGGAAACAAACAAAAAAACCCTCAGCTACATCCTCGTGTGCAGCTCAGCCCTCGATAATAGGGCTTGTCCAGTTGTCATCAAGAGTAGATCAGCAGGGTTTTTAATCACCAAATCCCCCCCAGTAATCAGCATGGTCCAGGCTGATGAGCTAATGCAATGAGGAAGCAGACAGCTCTGTTCTCACCGCAGTGGTGATGGTTGGTATTGCAGGCCACTCCCTTCAATGGGAACTTCACCTGCAATACTTAGCCTGGTCACTGCCCTGGGAGTGGAGCTGTGAGCTTTTTTTCCATGTATAGCTGTCTGGGCACTACTTAGACTTTTTTTTATTAACCAACTAAGGCTTATTTGTAGAGTAGGGCTTATAGTTCAAGCATCCTCCAAAAAAAAAAAAAAAAAAGCCTTATGCCCACGGCCATAACGATCTGCGCCAGCGGAATATCGCAGCAGAGTCCATCATGGTGCCCCGAAGAGACCCCATCCTCACCTGCCAGATCTGCCGTACGCATCCCACCTGTCGTGCCGGCGAAGTACAGAGATGACACGGCCAGCAGGGATGTGTAATCTTGCAATACTTCTGCTGCGCTCACGGCAGAAGTATAGCGTGATGGTTGCCTTCCATTGACTACAATGGAAGCAGGCCACGTGTTTTTCGCGGCATTTAGAGCAGGACGTGGTTTCTTCCCCGCTGAGGAATTCCAAAGCGTGAACATTGAGCTATTAGGTTCAATAGAACCCAATAGCTGCAACATATTGCCGCAGATTTCAGCCGTGTTTCACACGGCAGAAATCCATCTGTGGGCATTAGCCCTTAAACAAAAAGAAGTGTTTTGCATCACCATTTGATTCACGATTTGTACAATAAATTGAACTGTTCACCATGAAAGGAAGGGGGTGAGAAAAACAAAGCATGTGATAAAACATGTGCCCTAAAAGGCTACAAGGGAAAAAAAAACCCACAGCTCGTCACACAAAAAACAAGCCCACATAGGGCCGTGTCAACAGCTTTTGAAAGTCAGTGTCTTAAACCCCAAAGTAGAAGGGGTTAATGCTGAAGTTACTTGGAACAGCGGATTCTTCCATCAGGCTGCATTACCCCATTTCATACTACATAAAAAACGGAACACGAACAAACACACACACGGTTTGGATGCAGCGAAAAACCACGAGATTTCCACTGGGAGAAGCGCGGCCGCAGCGGAAGAAAAAAAAGAAACCACAAACATGCTGCAGCCGGCAGATCCGCACCGCAGCGACGGCTCTGCCACGGCGGATTCGCAGTCCCATGTGGACCACATGGTTGGCTAATCCCAGGATTAGCAGCTGCAGTCGGATTTGCCACGGCAGAATTCCGAACGGAATTTTCGTGGCAAATCCGCCCAGTGTGAACTCAGCCTAATAGTAAATCCCACTGCAGACACAAGGCCTGCTTCTCAGAAGTGATCCCGAGTATACTGTAATCCCAACCCATCCTGAATGAAGCAGCCAGGCTCATCTTCCTGTCCAGCCGCTACTCGTACCCCTCTGCCCTGTGTCAGTCACTGCACTGGCTGCCCATCAAATGCAGAATTCAATTCAATCACCACTCTCATCCATAAAACCCTCCCCAGCACTGCATCGCACCACATTGTATCCCTCACCCACAGCACCGCGCACTTATATTAATTTGAAGATCTAATCCCTGCCTCCAAGACTTGAACGCGCAACCCCAAAACAAAGCTTTAGGTGTGCTCTAAAAACACCTCTTCAGGGAGGCATACCATATCCCCCAAACCAAACCCCTCTGTACCCCCTGATAACATGCTCCCTGACCTACTGACTGCACTCACTGCCAGCTGCCATCAACCGCGCCCTGCAGTCATACTGATTCAGCCACTATATGGCCTGACCATTGCTTATGTGTATAGCATCCCTCACTCCACCTCGCCATATCTTGCCCATTTCTACCCTGCTGTACTGTGCCCCTCTCCACCCCTTTACCCTCTATCACCCCACTATCTGTAGTATGTCAGCCCGTTGGAACCCCTGCACCCCTACTGTCCATCAGCTGACTACTACATGCAACTAGGGTTTTGCATCTGTTCCCCCCAGTCTTGGAAGCGCTGCAGACTATGTAGGAGCTAAATAAATAATTATCCTAGCACAAGTGGCTTCCATCACAACCATGTCCAGAGGCCTCATCGTAAGGCAATATGAGAAGATGCACCTGGAAGGAGCCGCCACCTACAGACCAGTCATGTGAAGACAGCAGGGTGCGAGGATTGGGTGGCCACTAATAGACATGGATGACAGGTTTACAAATCGGAATCTGTGGACAAATATGTACAGGCTAGCCACCCATTACAGGACTACAACTACCAGCATGTCCGGACCTCTAGCTTGAGTTTCCAGCTACAGCAAAGTTTTAAGTTGCAGACCCCCGGTCTAACTGAAGGGGCTTTCTCAGCAAATGCCAGGCGTGTCACTGAAAGTCTGTCTCGCATAGTGCTCATTCTGCGATTTTCATGCATGTGCGATGCGTTCGTGGTAACTTATGATTGCATTGATGTACGTGTTTTTAAAAACACTCGCAAGAAAAAGATAAAACAGACATGCAAATCATAACATGAGTGCGATGCGTTTTGCGGTGATTCTTGAACGAAAATTACCCCAAAACAGACGGTTTCAGATCATTGCAAAATCTTAAGTGTACATAAAGCCAATGACATCCCTGGGTGCCGCCCCTGTGGGAGTTCAAGTTTTGACCCAAGCCATCCGATAGACCGCGGCAACACTGGTTCACGCATCAAACACGATTCATCCGGCGGTGCTGTAGGCGTGCTGAATGGCTGTGGAGAAAGTCTCAAAAGCCTGCAGATTTTCTCCACTTTAAATTCTTGCTCAGAACATACAACCTTGCCCTCCAAAACACCAAACAAGTCTACTTAACCTCTCATCTCCTCACTATCCCATAACAGTAAAAGACTGACTTTCCACTGCCTTCTCAGCCCAAAACTGCAGTCCGTGACAGATCTCAGTGCTGAAGAGCTGGCTGCATACTTCAAAAAGAAAATTGATGACATCCGGCAGGAAATATCCTCCCAATCCCAGACTAGCCGTGACCCTAGTCTCGTCAGTACTGCATCTAGCTCCTGTTCACTCTCTGTACTTAGACCAATGACAGAAAGAAGTCTCCAGACCACTCTCCTTCGCTCGCCCCACCACCTGCACTAGCGACCCTCTTCCCCCACACCTCCTGCATTCCCTCTCCCTGGTGGTCATTTCCCACCTCACCACTATATTCAATCTTACTGACCTCTGGCATCTTCCCCCCTCCTCATTCAAACACGCTATCATTTCCCTGCTGCAAAAGAAACCGACTTGACTCCACCGATGCTGCCAGCTATCAACCCATCTCAAACCTCCCCTTAATCCTTAAACTACTAGAACGCCTGGTTTACTCTCGCCTTATAAGCCATCTCTCAGAAAATTCTCTTCTTGACCCTCGACAGTCCGGCTTCCGCACCCCTACACTCAACAGAAACCGCTTTGAATAGAGCATTAAACGACCTCCTGACTGCCAAATCGAGGGCTGACTACTCCCTACTCATCCTTCAGGACCTCTCTGCAGCATTTGACACCGTTGACGAAACACTTCTCAGTATGCTTTGCTCCACATGGACTAAAGAACACTGCCCTCTCCTGGGTTCTCCTCCTACCTATCTGACCGCTTCTTTAGTATCTGTTTTGCTGGCTCTACCTACCCTCCTCTTCGCCTTGCTGTTGGAGTCCCCCAGAGCTCAGTCCTCAGCACCCTCCTCTTCATCTACACAGCCCCCATTGGACAGACCATCAGGAGATTTGGTTTCCAGTACCATCTCTATGCTGATACCCAGCTATACACCTCCTCCCGGGATATCACAGCAACATTCCTTCAGAATGCCACCGACCGTCTGCTGTCTCTAACACTATGTCCTCTCTCTACCTAAAACTGAACCTCTCAAAAACTGACCTACTGGTGTTCCCGCCTTCTACTAACCAACCTCATCCCCACATCTCCATCTCAGTGTGTGGCACCACCATAACTCAGACTTCACGCCTGCTGCCTTAGGGGGTCATATTCGACTCAGATCTCTCCTTCACCCCCTACATCCAATCCCTCGCCCGAACCCGTCAGCTGCACCTCAAGAACATTGCTAGAATACACCCTTTTCTCACAGTGGACATGCTAAAAACGCTTACTGTTGCCTTATCCACTCTCGGCTCGATTATTGCAACTCGTTGCTGATCGGCCTCCCCTGCACCAAACTCTACCCCCTCCAATCCATCCTGAATGCAGCAGCCAGGCTCATCTTCCTGTCCAGCTGCTACTCGGACGCCTCTGCCCTGTACCAGTCACTGCACTGGCTGCCCGTCAAATACAGACTACAATTTAAACTCACTACCCTCATCCACAAAGCGATTCACAGCACTGCGCCACCCTACATTGCTTCCCTCATCTCAATTCACCACCCAGCAGCCTCCGCTCTGCTAATGCAATCAGACGGAGTGCCCGTTTAATTCGAACCTCGCATTTCTGCCTCCAAGACTTCTCCAGAGCAGCACCAGTCCCCTGGAACACGCTACCAAAAAATATCTGGGCAATCACTGACACGCTAAACTTGAGGCGTGCTCAAAAAAAAAAAAAAAAAAAAAAAAAGCACCTTTTCAGGGAGGCATACTGTATCTCCTAAACCAAACCCCTCAGTACTCCGCCTGATAACATGCTCCCTGTCCTACTGGCTGCAATCCCAGCTAGGTGTGATCAACCGGCACCTGCAGTCATCCTGATTCCACCACTATATGGCCGACCATTGTCTGTGTATAGCATCCCTCACTCTCTACCTTGCCATACTGCGCACATCTCCAGCCTCTACCTTCTGTATCACCCCATTATTTGTAGTGTGTAAGCTCGTTGGAGCAGGGCCCTCACCTCTACTTTTTCCATCAATTGATTACTTGATGTAACCGTTGTGTAATTTCCCCTATATTGTAAGCACTGTGGAATATGTTGGCGCTATATAAAGATCATTTTGAACGTGATAAAGAAAAAAAAAGACCCCGACAAGTTCGACAGGTACGTGCTCCCACATGCGGAATCCAACCGGCCTGTGGACATGAGGACCTTCAGCTACATTCACATGGACAACCGCAATCTCACGCTCAACATGCTTTTTATTTGTTTTAAATTCAAAAACGGCTGCATCATTTAACATAGTATGTCAGGGTGAGAAGCCCCTCCCCCGTCCATGGAGCCCAGCCTATTAGCCCCCAATGATGATCTACATCAGCGTCTCCCACCCCGTCCTCAGGGACCACCAACAGGTCATGTTTTCAGAATTTCCTCAGTATTGCACAAGTGAGGTAATTATTGTCGGTGCTGCAGACATTACGCCAGGGGTTCCCTCTATAGGATATCCTGAAAACATGACCTGTTGGGGGTCCCTGAGGACTGGAGGTGGGAAACACTGATGTAGAGGAAGGCAAAAAGCCCCAATGAGAAATTCTGATCCTCAGGTTCAAAGAACCACAGATTTCCCAATGATTTAAATTCAACACATTACACTTGCGCACATCACATACCATGCAAAGTCTTATGGTCCCATTGAAAACAATGGGCGCCTTGTTCCAAGGAAAACCCCCTAAATAGAACATACTGCGTGGAAAAAAAAAAAAAAAAAAAAAAGGTGGTGGGAGGGGGGGCACGCAAGAGAGGATTTCATATTCGCGTGGGTTATGCGCATGGTGCAAAATCCATGTGTGAATAAAGGCCCATTTAGAGACAACGATTATCGCTCAAAGCCATCTTTTGAGCGATAATCGTTGTGTCTAACTGCACTCACATTGTGCAGTTTTCGTTATGCCGTCACTCAGTTGTCATTCAGCGTGCTAAAAAATGACGATGAGCCTCATCAGGGATTCACAGTGGGATACAGCTGATACTATTGTTTCAGCTGTATTCTGCTCCCTGATGACAGGCTGGGTATGAAGAACACAGTGGTCCAGCCCTGTTCTTCATACCTGACACGGAGCGCTCGGCTATACAACAGCTGGGCTCTCGATGCGGAAGACAAGCTGGGACACCCTGCTTGTCTTCTGCATCCTCCGTCCTGAGGGCTTGGCTGCAACACAGCTGGGCGCTCAGAGTTGCGGGGGAAGAGCTGGATGCAGAAGATGAGCGGGAACACCCCGGCTCGTCTTCCTGCTCCGCTGGCAGCGCAAGGTGATCGCTCATCTTGCGCTGTAAATGACAACGATTATTGCTCAAGTAGCTTGAGTGACATCTTTTGAGCGATAATAGTTGTGTCTAAATGGGCTTTAAGCCCCAAGTGGGAGAAGAAGTTGGACTCAGTCTACATGAAATGAGCCAATCAGCCGTCCACTGAGCCATTATATACAGTTAGTCGCCCACAAGAGCTGTAGACGGAAGCTACATGAGTTGAGCCTCGCTAATAGTCACTAGTGCTGGAGGGGGGGGGGGGGGGGGCAGGTAAACTAGGTCATCACTTGTTGATCGAACAGGATCCGCTACTCAGGATCCCAACTGATGCGATCCATCTAGTAGTCAGTGCTTGTAATTGCAAGCACAGCTCTCACTGAAATCAGTGAGGCCCCAGCCTGCAGTTGCTAGTACCGGCCTCTACACAGCTTCCACTCTGGCCCGATGTATGTGTGGTGTTGACAGCGGGCACACGACTAACTGATCCCAACAGGTCATCTATTTTCCCTGGAAAACACCCGACAGTCACCCCGTTAAACAGCAACCCAAAACAAATACTGAGCTCTTAAAAATCTGGATAGAGAACTTCAGAAATACAAGACGGATGGGATCTACATGTCCACCCCAGACCATCACTCACCCCCAGAAGTGACGCAGGCCTCGGTGCGCCTTGATCTTCTTAAGCCTCTCCAAATCTTCACGGAGTTTGTTATCAAGGCCGTTAGCCAGGACCTGTGGGGACAGAACAGTCAGAGTGAACGCTAACACCCAAGAAGGGACTGTAAACCCTCCCTGCAGCCCTCATCTTCACACTCAGATCCCCACCTTCCGGTGACCGAACGAGACCCCCCGACCCCCCCCCCCCCCCCCCATACAGCTACGCGGGGCGAGATGTGTTCAGTGGTACCAGTTTTCCAGGACTGTAGCTTTGAATGGGAACTTTGCCTGCAGTACCATTCCTCACCACTACGGGGCGTAGGGAGCTGTGTGCTCCTAGCTCCGTACACCAACCGCAGCTCCAGATGCTGGGCTCTCGATCAGCTATGGATGACCCATCCTAAGAATAGGTCATCCATTGTCTAGTCCTGGAAAACCCCTTTAAGGCTAAAAGATAAGAAGTCACTAAGCCACTTATCAAACCAGGGTAGGGAATCTAAATCGACAGACCAATCACATATCTATGGGCCACCGGGGGGCGCCACAACCACACACCTGGCTGTACTTCCCATCCTTGATGTCTTTCTGCCTGTTGAGGAACCAGTCTGGGATCTTGTACTGCCGAGGATTCTGCATGATGGTCACCACGCGCTCCACCTGAGAGGAGAGGACAGGTGAGATCACAGGTACACAACATCCACAGAGCCCCTCCAGGCCCGTTCACCCACCTCATCCTCCGTCAGTTCTCCGGCACGCTTTGTGAGGTCGATATCAGCCTTACGTAGAACCACGTGAGCGTAACGACGGCCAACGCCCTGCGAGAAGAAAATGCATTACTAGTCATCGCTGTACAAAATGGTGGTGAAACCAGCACCCCCAGCCGTGGAAATAGTGGGAGTCACTGAGGCACTACAGTACAATATGTAAGCCCAATACTCACTTTTATGGCGGTGATGGCGAAGGCGATCTTCCTGCGCCCATCAATGTTTGTGTTCAGGACACGTAGAATGTGCTGAAACTTCTCCGGGATTACCAGCGACTGCAGAGGAGACAATGCGAACCGTTTGTTACGGAATTTCAGCTGCTGGTTTTAGGTCCACGTTTCTAAGACGGTGCTTGCTGTCCGTGAATGGAAATATTAAGACCCGAAGCCAGTAAACCCGCACAGACTGCAGCCGAGGCTCCGATCAACATCCACAATAAGGATCAATTTTTAACAGCTCAACCATAAGAGTTAAAGGATTCCACGACTTTTTTTCTCCTTTCACTGGCGGCCCGGATCCCCACGATCAGCTGACTTCTCATGCTGCTGACACTGATCAGCGCAGGAAGCATAGAGTGCTGACTACACTGCTGTAACCTGGGGTAGCATTGCAGCACTCCCCCCAATGGATTCAAGAGGAGCAGCTCCTGCCATACCACCCGGGCCGCTGCGGTCAGTGTGAGGAGCTTCCTGCTGCGGCTGTGGGATAAGCGGGTCCCCATTGGTCAATAGAACAGTTTACAATTCGGCAATATCCCTTTAAAGCAAACAGACCCACTGCGCTTCTGTCCCAGTCTGAGAGCTCCGTTTAAAGCGTCCTAACTGGTCATGAAGTAAAGATCATTAAATTGAATAAACTGAAAAACCCTTCTGTTGGCATCGGTGCCAAGCTGATCTATAGGACCTCGGCAGATGGTACCCTGAAGGGGAGAAGCGGCGCTGCGTACCACGCCATTTACTGCCGACAACAGCGATGCCTGCAAACTGAGGACCTGTCCCCAACAACAGGCGCTTACTTCCATTTCTCAGGTCTGAAAGAGGAGCTGCTGGGAGTTACAGGGTTAATCAGGTTGCAGAGCTGATGCCTCTGTTCACTGACTGCAAGCAGAGGTCCTGAAAACGCTGATGAGACGTAACAAAAGTATATTCGTAGACTGCATTACTGTCAGCGCCGCTCTGGGGTGAAGTAGCGCAGCAAGGGATGTCAGACCACCCAACGTAGTCCATCCGGGCCGACAAGTACCAGCTGCCCAATAATACCACAGGCGTTCCACCACAAAACACTGCCCACAATTTCAGCAAGCACCCTCCTAAACCCCAACAAGAGTGGGGGCTACAACTCCCAACTACCCCGCAAGGCAGTAGAAGCCACGGGGGCCGTACAGTGCCAAGGGTCCGCACAGTAGGGGGGGCCCAGGTCCGCGCACCTCCGTACGTTACCCACCAGCAGGGGTATCTAGGCGGCGCACAGAGACCTCCCACCACGGCCGGCCTCAGAAATCCCCCCACACCGGCTGCCACTGACCCCCGGGCCCGGATGGTGATGGATTGCCGGGTCCCTCTCTTCGCTCTACTAGAACACTCACCATGGCGGCGGCTGCAGGGAAAGAGAGAAAACGGAAGTGACGTGCCTCTTTATTTATACAGGTTGCCCTACGTCACGTCCGGCCAATGGGTTCGCGAGGGATTCTGGGAATTGTAGTCTGGAACCCGGAAGCAGAACCGGAAGTGGGCATCTGCTGGGTTTTGCAGCGTCCAGAGCTCCCAGAGATGGCTGAGGTGAGGTGATGGGGGTTACCCATACTTACGGTATCCTTGGTCGGCTGCTTGGGGAGATGAGGCCTCTAATACTACAAGCAGGTGAAGTGGAACTACAAGTCCCATCAGAGCCTGCGGTATAGAAGATTTAAAGGGCGTTTATGTGACTGCCAGCCTTGTGAAGAGTATAATGGCAGTGCCCCTCCTGTTGCCATGACGACGTCCGCAGCTGTAGGGCAGGTTGGACGTAGCGGAGCTGCTGGGGATCTCCAGGGCAAATTCTGCTGCACCTCCACCTCGAAAACGGAGTCAAAATCCAGAACCGCGTGTGTGGACGTTGTGCCCCGCGCTGATGCCAGCAGACAGCGCCCCTGCGAAGCTCTCAGGCTGTCAGTGCTCCCCGCCGGCCTCTAGTCAGGTGACACCACTTCTGACAAGCGGCACTGCGCCCCCTACAGGCCGCTGGGGAGCAGTATAAATCCCCAAGTATTCCCTCTACATGTGAGCGTACTCTAAGGCCTCCTTCCCACGAACGGATTTCCGCCGCGTAATTCGCGGCGAAAATCCGCTGCGTTGCACGCAGCTATTAGGTTCTATTGAACCTAATAGCACAATGCTCACGATGCGTAATTCCACCGCGGAATTACGCACCGCGATTTCTCCCGTCCTCACCCGCAGCATGCTCTATTTTCTGCGGGTGAGGACGGGCTGTACGCACTGACGGCTTCCATTGCAGTCAATGGAAGCCGTCCGTTCACGCTATCTCCCGCTGCAACCAGCGGGAGATAGCGTGAAAAAACGCTTTCCCGCCCACCGCCGCGCGTCATATGACGCCATATGACGCGGCCGGCCGCGTCACGTGACACGGCCGGCCGTGCACGTGACACGGCCGGTGACGCGGCGGTGGGCGGTGACGCGGCGGCGGTGGGCAGGGAAGCGATTTCACGCTATCTCCCGCAGGTAAGTATAGGGGCTCTGGGGGGCGCCGTGACGGGCTTCGCAGCGGAATATTACGCGGCGGAGCCCGTCACGCTCGTGGGAAGGAGGCCTAAGGGGGCTTCACAGCGGATTTTGGCGCAGACAATGCCATAGCGCCAAACAAGGTAGGCATCGGGCGCTGGAGTCTGCCAGCTGTGTAAATGAAGGGAGAGGAGTTAGCAGTAGGTGATGTGACGGGCGGGCGCGCACTTCCTTCAGCCTCAGTACATCCTGCGCAATGCGGTTGCACTGTCGGCTGTCCGGCAGTGTCTTTCTTCCCCAGCAGCCTTATGTAAGTAAACTACCCACCACAGGTGTCCCGGAGGACGTAGCGCAGATGCCACCTCGCCTGCGCAGTATATACACTGAGACCGAAGAAATGTGTGCGCCGTCCGTCACGCGTGCCGCTGACTCCTCTCCCCTCATTTACACAGCGGACAGACTCCACCAGCCGTGGCACCCGATCCGTACTTTGTATAACACTACGACATTGTCTGCACCAACATCCACTTACATTGTGTTCTGACAACCGGATGACGAGGCTCTTTAGGCTTCTGAATGTAAACAAGAATGTTCCAGTCCAGTGACAGCAAGCAGAGATATAACTGAAATGGCAAGTGGCAGAGCGTCCCATCAAACAGCAGCTAAACGGACGTTCCCACCTCGCCAAACATCCCTAGTGGGGCCTATGGGCCGGCTGCTCTCCTGGGACCTCTAAAGATGCTACAGTATTGTCTACAGAGTGGTGTGGAATGTATCCTGTCACGTGACGCCATTGTCATACATTTGGCATCCCCCCCATACCACCATTGTGACACCCCACGCCGTATCTGCTGCACTGAATTCTACCCATCTCCTTCCAGATGGAGGACTTGGCCCTGAATCTCGGGGATCTTGACTTGACCTCTGATGACCTGACGTTGGACACAGTGAGCAGTGAGTATCGGACCATTGTGCCCATCTCCCTGTATTCTTCTACACCTGCCATTGCCCCCTATAGGATTCCTCTAGCATTACAGTATAGTGACGGGGAGGGGGGGGGGGGCGTGGAGATGTTGCATCGGGGTCCAAGCCGTTTCTGCGCTTGAAGGAGGATCTCGAAGCTCAGCTGATGACCACATTGTGTCCACCATGTTTTTGGCCATCTGTAATCATTCTTCTATGGAATCAGCTTCATAGATGAAGGTCACTATTACTCACATCCACCGTTGCGTCATGTGGGAGGCCACGGGGTTTTCGCCTGGTGGTGGCCACAGTCTTTTAACCCTTTCCTTAGCTGTACTCTTATGTCTATTTCTACGTATCTGTCGCCCACTGACCTCTCTCCACGCAGTTCACATTCAGGAGAACCTGGAGGACGCTCTTGTCCAGGAAGCCTTGAAGACGGTGAGTAGCATACAGATGAAGCTTAACGCGACAAAGTGTGTCCTGGGACTGGAAGAGGGAGTATTACTGCTTGACGAACTCCGTTTGTGCCATTCTGCCACAAATCTACCAATTCCCGGGCCTTCTTCAGTCTTCCAAGATGGCCGCAGCTCTCCTCTCACCCAGCGCTGCGCACTGCTTGTGGATTGGCCAGCACCGTTGATGTGAGCAGCTTTGGCCAATGACAGAGCAGGTGTAGTCTAAGGGGATGTTCATACCGCACTACCTGCAGCAGATCTACATCCCATTACACTCGATGGGAACCCGTGATGTAATCTATATGGTACAGATTTTTTCCCATACGTAGATTTCAAATCAGCGTGCAGAAAGAAATTCAGTAACCGCTTCCTGCAGAATTCGCATTTGGAATACCGTATGTGGATTTTTTCGTTGAAAAGGGCCAAATCCGTGTGACTGTGCCATCAGCAGCCAAATGTTTACATACCTGCGGCAGAATCCATGCAGGAAAATCCATATTGGATTTTGTCAGTTGATCGTACCCTGAGACACTATCAGCGCACTGCGTGCATCATGTAATCAGAGATATGCTGGAAGACGAAAGATGGAACCAGCAGATCCATGGCGGAATGGCGCAGATTAGGTTCGTCAGGTAATATGTTGTCCCTCCCTTCCTCCCACAGGTCCCTGGACACATTTAATAACTGTATAATGAAAAGTGTAGCAATTTTCTAATGTACTTTGTACTTCATATCTTCTCTCTTTTGTAAGACCTCCGCTTGCTCTCACTGAATGGAGATACGATATATGTGATTTGCTAACCTGTTAATAATTAATATCTCTTTCTCTGTGCTTCTCCCCTTCGTCCCTGCGGGTTCGTCCGCCATCGCTCTCAGGGTGTCGACCTCAGACAATACTCTAAGCAGGTGGAGATGGAGCTGCAGCAGATAGAACACGTGTCCATCAAAGATTGTATCCTTCAGCGCCCGCGGGCCGAGCGTCCCCTCACCTCCCTGTCTCTTCTTGGTTTTTCTTAGCTTGTTTCTAGATATACAGCAAAGTCAGAACATCGCCTCCCTCCATAACCAGATCATCGCCTGCGACGCCATCCTAGAGGTACAACCGCGCTGCTGTATCCGCAGGCGCTGACTTACGTGTCCACGATGAGATCTGATTCCAAAAGCCTGAGGCTGCACTACTGAGAGACTACTGTGAGAACAGGTCACTGCACAGAAATTGGTGCTGAGGGTCTCAGTGGTGCAGCCTCAGGCTTTGTCCTGTTCGGAGTGATCAGATCTCAGGAGTCGATGTGAGATGACAGCATCCCGTGGAGCTTTAGGTCTCAGGAGCAGCGCTGCATTCGTGTGGATGTTGATGGCAGCCTCTCTACAGTCCGGTCTTTGCTGCAACGTCTCCTTCTTCCCCCTTTTGTGACTTGTGTTTATCGTTAACTGCATGCATTGCTTCCCCAGAGGATGGGCCTCATGCTGGGCGGCTTCCAGTCTGACCTCAGCTCCATCAGCTCCGAGATCCAGTCCTTACAGGAGATGTCGCTGGCCATGAACATAAAGCTGAAAAACCGCCAGACGGTGAGGAGTGAGCTGAGCGAGCTGGTGGACGAGCTGATCATCCCCAACACCATGATCAGGTATGGAGATAGTATGCACATGCTGAGACGCCTGCTGATGGCACAGTCACCCGCTGATCTCAGAAGTGGGGACAGCGCAGACACCCGGTGACACAAAGACACCCACAGATAACCGATGACCACAAAGACACCCACAGACAGCCGGTGACCACAAAGACACCCACAGACAGCCGGTGACCACAAAGACACCCACAGACAGCCGGTGACCACAAAGACACCCACAGACAGCCGGTGACCACAAAGACATCCACAGACAACTGGTGATCACAATGACACGCACAGACAGCCAGTGACGGCCCATACAACCAGTGGCCACAATGACACCCACAGGTAACCGATGACAGCACATATAGCCGGTGACTACAAAGACACCTTCATACAGCCGGTGGCAGTGCAGACAGCTTTTGTTTAAACATGTAATGACAGTCAGTGACACAATGATAACAAGAACACAGACAGCCCATAACCTCGATGTCACCCACAGACCGTCAGTGACAGTGTAGACATCCTAGGATCATAGAGACACCCACAGACTGCCAATAGTGATCCCAAAGACACCCACAGACAGCCAGTGCCAGCTCTGGCAGTTCTGGTGGAACACACACACGGACAGCTGGGGACAGCTCTGGCAGTTCTGGTGGGTGGCACACACACACATGGACAGCCAGTGACAGCTCTGGCATTCAATAGTGGCACACACACGGACAGCCGATGACAGCCCTGGCATGCAATGGTAGCACCCACACACGGACAGTTGGGGACAGCTCTGGCATGCAATGGTAGTAACCACACACGGACAGTTCGGGACAGCTCTGGCAGTTCTGGTGGCACACACACACACACACATGGACAGCCAGTGAAAGCTCTGGCATGCAACAGTGGAACACACACAGCTGATGACAGCTCTGGCATACAACGGTAGCACCCACACACGGACAGCTAGGGACAGCTCTGGCATGCAGTGGTGGCACAGACACACAGACAGTTGGGGACAGCTCTGGCATACAACGGTAGCACCCACACACGGACAGCTAGGGACAGCTCTGGCATGCAGTGGTGGCACAGACACACAGACAGTTGGGGATAGCTCTGGCATGCAGTGGTGGCACACACACACGGACAGCTGGGGACAGCTCTGGCATGCAGTGGTGGCACACACACGCGGACAGCGGGGGACAGCTCTGGCATGCGGTGGTGGCACACGGACAGCGGGGGACAGCTCTGGCATGCGGTGGTGGCACACACACACTCGGACAGCTGGGGACAGCTCTGGCATGCGGTGGTGGCACACACACACACGGACAGCTGGGGACAGCTCTGGCATGCGGTGGTGGCACACACACGGACAGCTGGAGACAGCTCTGGCATGCGGTGGTGGCACACACACACGGAGAGTTGGGGACAGCTCTGGCATGCGGTGGTGGCACACACACACGGACAGTCGGGGACAGCTCTGGCATGTGGTGGTGGCACACACACACGGACAGCCGGGGACAGCTCAGGCATGTATTGGTGGCACACACACGGACAGCTGGGGATAGCTCTGGCATGCGTTGGTGGCACACACACATGGACAGCTCTGACATGCGGTGGTGGCACACACCCATTTGTCTCTCTTGCAGTGTCATCCTGGACGTCCCAGTCACAGAGCAGCAGTTTGTGGAACAGCTACAGGAACTGAACAACAAGATCAATTACGTGAAGGAGCAGGCGTTCCGGGACACGCAGGCCTGCGGAGACGTACAGGAGACTCTGCACAAGCTCAAGATAAAGGTCCGTCTCATCTCTCAGTTTATGTTGCTTGTCTGACATCCACTAGTTGTGGGGGAAAGCAACATGTCCTGAATGTGGTGGAGGACGCTGCCTGTATACGGAGCCGCTGACAGCAGCCAATTGTGTATACAGTGTATATAGGTGCAGTCAGCGGAGCGCAGGCCTCCCTGCTGTATATCTGTCTAGTCCTCCTGGTTATGAGGCTTCTCTTCTGCATTTCAGGCTGTTGCTAAAGTTCGTGAGTTCATTCTGCAAAAGATCTACTCCTTCCGGAAACCTATGACCAATTACCAGATCCCCCAGAATGCACTGCTCAAATACCGGTGAGTTTATGATGGCACGCTGCGTGTTGGGATATATACGACTCTTATTGCCAAGATGGCTTCTTTTCCTCGCACTTCATTTGTTGCCGGTAGTATTGTCATACGACCAGTTCTAGAAGAGGGAGATTGCAGGTGCCTGATGCCATTAACCCCTTAGTGACAGCCCTATCGTAAAACTACGTCCTGCTGTTGCAGGACGTGTATGGAGGGAGGTAGCGGCGCTATCTCCCTCCATACAGCACGGGCATCAGCTGTTTATTACAGCTGACACCCGCGGGCAATAGCTGCGTTCGGCCGATCGCGGCTATTAACCCTTTAAATGCCGCTGTCAATTCTGACAGCGGCATTTAAATCCCCCGAACGCTGTTCGGGGGTCCTGCACGGCCCCCCCGCGGTGAGATCGGGGGAGCCGTGCAGGTGTCATGGCAGCCGGGGGCCTAATGAATGGCCCCAGGGCTGCCTTAGCAGACTGCCTATCAAGCCATCCACACAGGGTGGCTTGAAAGACTGCCTGTAAAAAAGCAGTATGACGTAATGCTATAGCATTATGTCATACTGCAGGAGCAATCAAATCATCGCATGTTAAAGTCCCCCAGGGGGACTTCAAAGTAAAGTAAAAAAAATAATATAGTTTTTTTAATTGTTAAAAAAAAAAAGTTAGAAAAGTTTAAATCACCCCCCTTTTGCCATATCTATTATTAAAAAATCAAAATCATAAAATAAAAATATGTATTTGATATTGCCGCGTCCGTAAAAGTCCGATCTATCAAAGTAGTGCATTATTTTTCCCGCACGGTGAACGTCGTCTGAAAAGAAAAATAAAGAACGCCAGAAATACACTTTTTTAGTTACCCTGTCTCCCAGAAAAAACACAATAAAAAGCGATCAAAAAGTCGTATGTATTCCAAATTGATACTATCGGAAACTTCAGGACATCCCGCAAAAAATGAGCCCTTGCTCAACTACGTCGACAAAAAAATAAAAAAAAGGTATTGCGTGCACAAAACGACCGCAGAAAATAATTGAAAAAAATTAAATATCTTTAAAAAAAAAAATAAAAGTACTACAGCAAAAAAAATACTATACAAGTTTGGTATCGTAGCAATCGTACTGACCCATAGAATAAAAATATCAGGTCGTTTTTGTTGCAATTTGTGCGTCGTAGAAATAGGATGCACCGAAAGATGGTGGAATGTCAGTTTTTTTCCATTTCTCTCCGCTAAGAATTTTTAAAAAGTTTTTCAGTAAATTCTATGGTACAATAAATAGTGCCATTGAAAATACAACTCGTCCGCAAAAAACAAGCCCACATACAGCGACGTCAATGGATAAATAAAGGAGCTACGATTTTTTAAAAGGGAGTAGGAAAAAACAAAAATGGAAAAAAGCAAAAAAGCTCCGTCACTAAGGGGTTAAACATCCCCTGTATTGCTCAGTCTATTACGTGTCCCAGCATGCACTACTTTTAAGTGATTGTCCCCTCCAGTTTTGCTCACGACACATCCCTGTACAGTAAACGCTGTGCACCAGCATGGCCGACCTTAGCTGCATGCAACCCATGCTGCTGCGCAGGGCGCCGATCACCAGCTTGAAGGGGGGCGCCCGACGGATGTAGGCTGAGGGCGATACGGGTTCACTCAGCCATATGGTCTTCTTCCTCCATGCAACACCATCGTGTGGAGCTACATGAATCCTCCTGCTGACTCTGTCTCCTTGTCTCTGATGTTATAATTTGCCACTCTCAGCCCATCGGCATTTCCGAAACACACTTGCTTAGTTCTGTAGCTGTATTTATCTACTGAGATTTGTTCATGCTGTATTTATGTACTGAGGCTGGTTCTGGGCCTGTATTTATGTACGGAGCTTGGTTCTGGGCCTATATTTATGTACTGAGGTTGGTTCTGGGCCTATATTTATGTACTGAGGTTGGTTCTGGTGCTGTGTGTATGTACTGAGGTTGGTTCTGGTGCTGTATGTATGTACTGAGGTTGGTTCTGGTGTTGTGTGTATGTACTGAGGTTGGTTCTGGTGCTGTATGTATGTACTGAGGTTGGTTCTGGTGCTGTATGTATGTACTGAGGTTGGTTCTGGTGCTGTATGTATGTACTGAGGTTGGTTCTGGTGCTGTGTGTATGTACTGAGGTTGGTTCTGGTGCTGTATGTATGTACTGAGGTTGGTTCTGGTGCTGTGTTTATGTACTGAGGTTGGTTCTGGTGCTGTGTGTATGTACTGAGGTTGGTTCTTGTGCTGTATGTATGTACTGAGGTTGGTTCTGGGCCTGTATGTATGTACTGAGGTTGGTTCTGGTGTTGTGTGTATGTACTGAGGTTGGCTCTGGTGCTGTATGTATGTACTGAGGTTGGTTCTGGTGCTGTGTGTATGTACTGAGGTTGGCTCTGGGCCTGTATGTATGTACTGAGGTTGGTTCTGGGCCTGTATGTATGCACTGAGGTTGGTTCTGGGCCTGTATGTATGCACTGAGGTTGGTTCTGGGCCTGTATGTATGCACTGAGGTTGGTTCTGGGCCTGTATGTATGCACTGAGGTTGGTTCTGGGCCTGTATGTATGCACTGAGGTTGGTTCTGGGCCTGTATTTATGCACGGAGGTTGGTTCTGGGCCTGTATTTATGCACTGAGCTTGGTTCTGGGTCCGTATTTATGCACTGAGCTTGGTTCTGGGTCCGTATTTATGTACTGAGCTTGGTTCTGGGTCCGTATTTATGTACTGAGCTTGGTTCTGGGTCCGTATTTATGTACTGAGCTTGGTTCTGGGTCCGTATTTATGTACTGAGCTTGGTTCTGGGTCCGTATTTATGTACTGAGCTTGGTTCTGGGTCCGTATTTATGTACTGAGCTTGGTTCTGGGTCCGTATTTATGTACTGAGCTTGGTTCTGGTGCTGTATGTATGTACTGAGCTTGGTTCTGGTACAGTATTCACTGAACAGAATGCTTTCTGCACATGTAGCATCCAGGCAGACTGCCTATCAGTGCAATATCTAGCATTTTTTAAATGAAAGAGTGAGGTGAGGGGGTGCATAGGGTGCCATCTAACATAAGGCTGGCACTGTCCACCAGTCACATCTCCCCTCCAATGCAACACTGTCATTCTAATGGCTCTATCAGTTTATATACAAATATATACCTTACTTGCAGGTTTTTCTATCAGTTCCTCCTGGGGAACGAGCGATCTGTTGCTCAGGAGGTCCAGGATGAATATGTGGAGACTATGAGCAAAGTCTACTCTTCGTACTTCAAGTCTTATACCAGCCGCCTGATGAAAGTGCAGGTGAGGAGAGAAACGTCAGACAAGCAGCACAGAAACCGTCTTCAAAATGTGTTTCTGATTAGTTGTTATTCGCAGCAATAAGTGGGGTAGAGCCCGGCTCTAGTACTAAACGTGGCGTTATATTCCCTCATGTGAGCCCCCATTTATATGGCGTAGGGCATGCGATGAGAGAATACACAGAACGCATCCGTGAAGCATGGAGTCGGTGTATGGGTGACGTGACGTGAGTCATAGGACACATAAGGGTCACATGACTGATGTCATTTTTGTAGCACTATACATTTATTCCATGGAGGTGATACAAGGGACCGATGCACGGACTGTAGCCTCTGTGTCCACTAGGATTACATACACCATGCTGTGTATACGGTGAGGGGATTAGAATGGGTACCCATCTCTGTGTCTCATGATGTCTCTTTTTTTTTTGTCTTCTTTTAGTACGAAGAAGTTGCAGAGAAAGACGACTTGATGGGCATTGAAGACACGGCCAAAAAAGATATCCTGCCGCTCACATCTGATGTTCACTGCTGCCTTTTATATGGATTGACCACTTAAAGGGTAACTTAACTTTTAAAAACTTTTGCCATTTCTTATTAACATGTCAGAAGTCTTGATTGCTGAGGGTCCAGGTGCTGAGACCCCCATGATCACTAAAGTAAATGGGCAGAAGCACTCAGCTGAGCGCTATGCTTGTTCAGCTGTTTCTGTCATTGAAAGCTTTTGCCCATTCGTCTTAGCAATTGTTGGGGGGCTCCGCATCTGCACTCCCACTGATCAAAACTACTGGTGTGTCACTATGACATGTCAAACGTTTTTAAAAGATTTAAGTTCTACCTTAAAGGGGTTTTCCAGGCAGCGCCTGCTGTCAGTGCCGGGATAGGAGCAGAAGCCGCTGTTCTAGCCCCTGTGTAGCGGCTGGTGCTCGTAATTGCAGGCGCAGCTCTCATTGATATCAATGGGAGCTGTTTGTAATTGCAGGCTGGGGTCCAATTAATTTCAGAGCTGTGCCGGCCACTACACAGAGATCGCAGCAATGGCTTCCTCCGGACCCCGGCGTATCCCGACACTTAACAGCGGACGCTGTTTGGAAAGCCCCTTTTAACAACCATCAATATGTGTCTTTACAGAGGCCATTAAAAGGACTCTGTCACCAACTTTTTGAGGCCCTCTGAGCACCATAAGATAGTTCCTGGCACACTGATTACAGTGATGTGTCTCTTGTGGGGGATCTGTGCAGGAATTTGGGAGAAACCTGAATTTTATTATCACCAGCCACACAGAACTAATCGTGAATATTCATGAATCTCAGGCTAGCCACACCCACCTTGCCCTCTAGCCAATGACAGCTCTCTCTATGCACAGGCAGACAGCTGTCAATTAGTGATTGGAGAGTGGGACTATCTGTAGCTTATGAGTACCAAGGACTACTTCTTGTAATTCTCTAGGTATATGCTGCTAGTTTCTCCCAAACTACTACACAGAGAGGCTGCAAAAAATGGTGACTCTCTCTTCAAGCAGCTTCATTATGCTGAATGTAAAAGCATGGCGCAACGGACTAGTCGATGCATGAAGAATTGTGCCAGCCACATGACAGGTGCCCGACTGTCAGACAATCAAGTGTCCAGTAGAGAGGGCTGAAAGCTTTCTCTGTTTCTGCCCTATCTGACCACACGTCATTCCCTCCTGTTTGCATGATCCTCAGTCATCTTTGGCACTGCTCAGCCGCCGTGAGGCTTCCGTTTATTTGCCTTAACCACGAGGCACGCTTCTTTTCTAAGCCAGCTTTACGGAATAAGAACACGGTGTTCACGGTCGGGAACAGAGCTGCTATCATTGGTCCGACTGAGCTCGAGGGTCCCATCATCGTACCGCACACGGCGCAGAGAAGCGACGTCAGAGTAAGTGCCGGGGATTGTTGTTTGTCAGTTATGGGACGTGGCTTTTACACTGGGCATCGCCTGCAATGTGATGTCTGTGGTTAGATGGGCATAATCCTCCAGTGTCTTCAATGGGAGGGGCATGTTGGATTTCATCCTGCCATATTGGTTTCCCAGAGATAAGCGGTGCCAGAAATACCTGGCAGCTTCTTATCTTCCTGTGGACATGTTTACGAGGGTTCGGGGTAGGAAAGAGCGAACTGTTCTCCATTTTGTTTATCAATTGGGAGTGGAGTGTTAGTTTCATAGTCTGTCACCCCTTCTTCTCTCCCCAGTACCCGTTTGAGTCCCTGTTTCGCAGTCAGCACTATGCCCTCCTGGACAACAGCTGCCGAGAATTCCTCTTCTTGTCGGACTTCTTCCTGGTGAGCGGAATGGCAGCTCAGGATTTGTTCAATACGGTGATGGGCCGGACGCTATCCATGTTCCTGGTGAGTTAATGCTGATCATCCCTCACCCCAATAATCCACAGGTTGAAAGTCCTCAAAAGTAATGCAAAGGGAAAGTTGCAACTAATCAGGTCCCTGCTTTTGTAATCCAAGAGAGCTGTCAGCTGATTGGTTGCTGTGGGCAGCTGCTGCACTTTTGCGCTAGTTTTGAGTCCTCTCTCCCAAAGCCCCATGTTATGATCTGCGTAGACTTCAGTATGAGGCCTTAGTGTGACCGGACTTTCTCACCCTGCGTCCTCAGAAGCACATCGACTCCTACGTGTCTGACTGCTACGACAGTATCGCCATCTTCCTGTGTATACACATTGTGCTGCGATTCAAGGGCATTGCTCAGAAGAGGGATATCCCCGCCATAGACAAGTGAGACCTTCAATGTGTTATCTGATTTAGAGGGTGTGTACAGTTATGCAAACATTTTTTTAATTGCTCCAATGCATAAAAAATGAAGCAACTTTGCAAATAGTCTCGATTTAAAAATGTACCGTTTTGTGTATACAGTATCTATGCAAACCTATGTGTTCCATGATTACAGGCTGTGAAGTCATGCGTTACTCCTTGTCCTCTTTTTGATAACCTACAGCAGTGGTGGCGAACCTGCGGCACGCAGAGCCCCCCTACTGGCACGCGCCACCATCGGCCGCTCACCACTTATGAATTCTGACAGGGTCCGTGGCTTCCCTGCCAGCATTCACCCAGCTGCGCTGCTAGCAGCGCCGATCCCGGCGCACACTGTGACGTCAGTGTGCAGCCGGGATCCTCCCCCTTCCCCGACATCTCCTTGGAGGGCACTGGTGTATTATGTTGCAACTGGAAGTAAGGGGTGGCTACATAATACACCTGTCACCTAACTGATTTACGTCCCCAGCTTCTGATTGGCTGGGGGCGGAGGACTGCGGTGAGGCTGAGAGCAGATGGCCCAAGACTGGGAGCGCTGGCACAGGTAGCGCAGAGCCTGCCCAGCGGCCCCGGCATACAGGACAGCGGCAAAGCTGGGAGCGTCGGGCCAGTGGACCGCGCCGACCCTGGGAGCTGCACCACAACTGTGAGTGAGGGAGTGAAGGGGAGGCCGCAGAGGGGTGTCGCTATTGCTGGGGGCCGCAGAGGGGTGTCGCTATTGCTGGGGGCCGCAGAGGGGTGTCGCTATTGCTGGCGGCCGCAGAGGGGTGTCGCTATTGCTGGCGGCCGCAGAGGGGTGTCGCTATTGCTGGCGGCCGCAGAGGGGTGTCGCTATTGCTGGCGGCCGCAGAGGGGTGTCGCTATTGCTGTGGGCTGTCGCCATTGCTGGGGGCCGTCGCTATTGCTGTGGGCTGTCGCTGTCACTATTGCTGGGGCCGCTGTGGGCTGTCGCTGTCACTGCTGGGGACTGCTGTGGGCTGTCGCTGTCACTGCTGGGGACTGCTGTGGGCTGTCGCTATCACTGCTGGGGACCGCTGTGGGCTGTCGCTATCACTGCTGGGGACCGCTGTGGGATGGCAGGGCTGCTTCAAAATAGACAGAGTGCAGATTTTGACTGCTTTTTGGATGTGGAAATGCTGCAGAATTTTCCACAGAAATTTCCCCTAAGGACACTGTGCAGTATTTCCGCAGTGCAGTTATCAATAATGATAGTTATACAAGTGTGGAGAAGCTGGGGGTATTTAGGCCCTGCAGTTTACCATCTGGACTACAGAGGGCTTCCCACGCTGTCATCCCCCGCCGTCCTCTCTGCAACAAGCTGCTTGAATTCTCCTCTCTGCTCGGCTCTGTCAGTGCTGTGTAAGTAAGTGCTGTGAATGGATTGAGCGCCAGCCAATCACAGCGCTTACTTGCACAGCACTAACGGCAGGGGATTTGAAAGCAGAGCAGGGAGATGACAGCAGGAAGAATTCTAAAGCAGCTTGATTGGCTGTGAATAATCGAGCACCAGCTGTGATTGGCTGGAGCTCGATCCAATCACAGCTCTTACTTACACAGCGCTGACGGCGGGGAATGACAGAGCCAAGCAAAGAGGACGGCGGGGGATGACAGCCTGCCGCACCGCCGCCGGAGACACAGACGCCGGCTGGGAGGCGAGTATGGAGGTTTTTTTTAAGCCTTCCCTGACTCGAATATAAGCCAAGGGGGGCTTTTTCAGCACAAAAAAAGTGCTGAAAAACTAGGCTTATACTCGAGTATATACAGTAAGTCTTTTGTGCTTGGTGTTGCCTCCTAGCGGCAACAGCTATACCCAAGGACTTGATGTGCCCACCAATGAACGTGACAAGAAATGAACTTTATGGTAAGTAATGAAAACCCTGTTATTACAATTTGTGAGTTTAAACCCCCTAACATCTTGTCACAGCTCATGTTGGTAAAGACTCTAACTCCAGTTAGAACAAGTCTAGAGCCACTATTTTGGTCTTGTTTTAAAGCGAAGACTATCCAACCACAATCTCGCCTGGCCGAGAGTAGCTTTAAGTGGGAGCTAAATGTACAGTGTTTGCAGTTCTCATTTCAGCCTGTGTGAAGATTAGAGCTGGAGGTACGTTCTGGAAGCATGCAGGGTGAGAACTTCTGGCCTCTTCTTCTGCCATTTCTACTGCTCGTCCAGCCTCTTCTTCACATTCTGACTGCTCCCCATCATAATGGCTGCATGTGACCAAAAGCATCACTCGGTTTCCTCCATAGGAACAAACTGCACACAGGAGACTACCGCTGCTGCATTGCAGGAGGCTGAATGATCGTTTTGGTCCCATGTCCCTACATATGCAGCCATGGTCAGGAGGAGGCTGGTAAAGCTGGGAGCATGGCCTGAGTAATACAGAACAGGACAGCAGTTGTAATACGCTTAATAAGTGCTTACATTCTTATTAAAAAACACTGTTCTGATTTAACCCTGATGTGGCCAACCCCTTTAATGACTCATGCCAGAGAATTAAAGGGGTTATCCAGGGACTCAGCATGCAGTACCAGTATAAAAGAAGACCCCTTCCTCGGTCTCGTTCTGCTGGAACCCGGTCCCTGCTGATCTTCACTAGTATATACAGAGCAATGACATCCTGACACCAGGACATGTGACCACTGCAGCCAATCACGGGCTGAGGTGAGTCAGTGACTGGTTACAGTAGTCACATGGCCCTGGTGTCAGTGACATCATCGCTGGCTAACTGGTAGTAAAGACCGGTGGGGACCAGGCACGGACGGATCAGTGATGGCAGGGGACTGACCTGATGCCAATAATTACTGTTGTACTTTACCAGGTACTGGGATGCTCTGCTGGACATGTTGTGGCCCCGCTTCCAGTATATCTTGGAGCTGAATATACAGAGCATCCGGAACACAGACCCTCAGAGACTGGGGACCCTGGACACAAGACCGCACTATGTAAGACCTTGTAACTGTTAAGTAGCAGTGCTTTATATGTGAAGGGAGACGCCTGGGAAGTTATTTATTACATTTATCTATGAGATCATAAGTACCGTGAAATCGGTGTCACCCACTCAATAGTAGAAGGGGCCGCTGGTAGTAATGAGTTATCCGCAGGATCGGTAAAGGATCAATCTGGACATGTATGAAAATTCCGTACATTGGGAATGTGACTTCTCTCTTTCTTCCTCGCAGATAACACGGCGTTATGCAGAGTTCTCGTCGGCTATTGTTAGCATAAACCAGACATTTCCAAATGAGAAGACAAACCTCCTCCTGGGGCAGCTGCAGGTACCTTCACAGAGGGCTGGGGGGACGGGATATAGCAAAGGTCACGAGTCAAGAAGACACAGCCACAATATACACTGAATGGCCACCTTATTAGAGACCCTATTTAAGTGTTGGAGCTCCTTCAGAACTGCAGCAATTCGTCATGATGTAGATCCCACCTGATGATGAAATGGTTCAGCAGGAATATCGGCCCCTGCGGACAGGAAGCTTCTTGTGGTTGCTGCAGAGTAGATGGCGGTTCTGACATGTTCTGACCGGCTGACAGGAAGGGGTCAGCGATTCATGCTGCTTGCGTCAAGTTTTGACACCCCCCTTCCCCAATCAGCATGGGGCAACAGAAATCTGTATCCATATGACCAGGAGATGTTTTTCCGCTGCTCAGTTACACAAGTTTTGCGCACTTTTACCAGCTGGAGTCTCGTTTTTCTGTTTCTCAGACACAATGGCGCTGGAACTGGTCATCTGCTGTTATACCATCCATGCTAGGGAACGGAGTTGTGCTTATGGACACGTTAGTTGGAGCTCCAGCGTTGTATTGGGCTGCTCTTTACAATGCAGCACTAGGCCTTCAGAACGATTTCTGACATCCTCCTCTGACCCCTTTCAGTGGCAAGTTGTTTCCACCCACTGGATCCCCTTCCGTTGTATGTTTTTTCTCGATCACACCATTTTTGGCATACCTTTCATACCGTTACATGAGAGAACCCCCGCGGTTGGCAGTAAGACCCCGGCTAGTCTAGCACCGATGACCGGCCTCGTTGGAAGTCATTTAGATTGCTGGATTTTCCCATCTAATGTGAATTCACACTGAAACTGATCCACGGAAAACTTGTCACGTGATTTTATGCAGCACTCCGGGGTCACGGGGAGAATGATAGAAACGCTAATAAAGGGGCCATTCAGTGTAAATAGTACATGGACCGCATGCCAATAAAGGGGCCATTCAGTGTAAATAGTACATGGACCGCACGCTTTTAGTCCAGGCAGGGTTACAACCTTTATAATGTGTTCACGGAGTACTTGCTGTACCGGTGAGTGCTGCAGACTGTGACTTTCATGGGTTTTTCAGTTTTCTCCTCCTCACTTCACTCTTGTGCTGTTATTTCAGGTGGAGGTGGAGAATTTTGTCCTGAGGATGGCGGCTGAGTTCTCCTCGAGGAAGGAGCAGCTGATCTTCCTGATAAATAACTACGACATGATGCTCAGTGTGCTGATGGTGAGCGCAGGACGCCATTACTACCCGCCTCTTTATAAGCCCCTGCCGCTCCTTCCTTCATTACTTTTCTCATTGTTATTTGAAGGAACGGGCGTCTTCTGATAGTAAAGAAGTGGAAAGTTTTCAGCAACTTCTCAGTGCGCGGACTCAGGTCAGTGACTCTCCGAGCGGCTCTCTACTACTCTCAGTCAGTAGGCTGACGCAGCGCTTCTCCAGCAGGAGTTTATAGAAGAGATCTTGTCGCCATCCTTCGGGGGAATGATCGCCTTTGTAAAAGAATCTGAAGCTCTCATTGAGAAGGGGCAGCAGGAGCGGCTGCGGAGTGAGGAAGGTGGGTGACGCCAAGGCATAACATACTACTAGGACAGAAACTCCATACTTCACCAATCTACTTTTTTCTTTCTAGCACGTGTAGCGCTGCTCGTCCGTGGCTTCTCTTCCACTTGGAAGCAGGCGGTGGAGACGCTCAGTCAGGATGTCATGAGGTCATTCACCAACTTTAAAAATGGCACCAGCATCATACAGGTAAAACATGGCAGCTGTGAGAGCAGAAAGTGAGCAAGTCTGCCGATGTAAAGGGGTATTCCCATCTTTCTGAATAAGGAGCTGGAGGATGGAAGTAGCCAGGCGTGTGTGTGCTACCCTATTGCCGTAGCTCCCATTCCCTTCTCCAGGAGGTAGGGATGCAGACAGCACAGTAAAGCCATTTGCAGATTTTAGACTGGGTTTCCGCTGCAGAATTTACTCATTGTAATGAATGAAACCTGCAGTGAGAACTCGTTACTTTAACATGACAGATAGAACACGCTGCGGCCCTGAAAACCCACTGTATGTCTATTGTGCCCCGCGGAGTTTGTCCGCTGTAAGCCTATCTGTACTCGGAAGATTGATGAGTAGAACACACACATATGTCAGTGTGCAGAGCCTGTGGACATTGGACCGCACACATACAAGTACTGGAATGTACTATTTATTACCTGCCTGTGAAACAGATAGGAATAGAACATACCATGAGTCCTTGTGAAAACCACCCCTGTGTACGACCTCATAGGCTATACTGGGGCCGTGTGCTGTACACGGCCTCACAGATGCTGGAGACATAAATGTTTGTTAAAGACCCATTCACTTGCATTGTGCTCTATACTGTTGCCGACTGCTGCAGCCTACATCCCACTTTGTGTGAACGCGCTCTAAGCCAGCCTGCTCAGCTGCTTCCATACTTCTGGCCACCACATATAGCTGGGCCAAGGCAAGCAGACTTCAAGATGCAGCTCACACCTCCAGAGCTATCAAGACCTTTAGAGGATATCCTGTGGATACACTATACGTGTCAGGATGGGCTGACCCCTTTAAAGGGATTCTTCAGACTTTTGCAGTATAAGCTGCTACCTGGCCCGCCTCACACTCACTGGACCTGTGTTAAAAAGGAGAATAATGCTGGTTTGATTATAAACTTAATTTTTATTTTCTGGCACCCTGTATGTTAATGACCCGGGCTGAGTCACTGCATCCTGTCCTTTATTCACGCCCCATTCCATGCCTTGGTAGTCTCCCTCTGCCCCCGATGTCATCACAGGTAGTGGCACGACCCTCTACCACAGCCGGAAACACAAATCCGTGCTGCAGGCGAGATGTGCACGCCCTAACTGCGCATGTGCCAGAAGCCGTGATCGACTGAACTCTGCTTCCCGAATGCGCACCTCAACCTCAGAGTCCAGTTCCATTTCTGGCTGTGGCTAAGGGCAGTGCCACGACTTGCACTTATGTCAGCAGCAGGGGGAGGTGGAAAGGGGTGTGAATTTTATGGCTCCTGTGGCATGCCTGTGTGACTTGAGGTGGATCATTAGCATTCAGTACACTAGAACAGGGGGTCCCCAACTCCAGTCCTCAGGGACCACCAACAGGTCATGTTTTCAGGATATCCTTTGGTAAGAACACCTGTGGCAATGTCTGAGGCACCGACCATAATTGCATCACCTGTGGACCAGTGAGGAAATCCTGAAAACATGACCTGTTGGTGGTCACTGAGGACTGGAGTTGGGGAATACTGCACTAGAAGATAAAAGCAAGTTCTTGATCTAGCAGACATTCATCTCTCTCCAGCACACCCGTCTAGTGTGACGTGGGCCTGGCAGCTTATACTGCAAAATCCTGAATAGAATAGAATCATAGACTGGTACAGCTGGAAGGGACCTCCAGGGTCATCGGGTCCAACCGCCTGCTCAGTGCACTAAATCATCCCAGACAGATATTTGTCCAGCGTTTGTTTGAACACCTTCGTTGAAGGAGAACCCCCCACCTTCTATTGAACTCAAACAATGCGTATGCAGCAAGCTCCCCACTAGTGGTGGCTGCAGGCAGCCAGAAGTTGGGTCATGTAGCTGTGGCGTGGAGCTCCACCCCCTACAAAAATTAAGTAGCAGAGATTATGATTTCTAAAGCTGACATGGGGTCACAAGGGAGGACATTCCCTTCCAAGAGCTGATGGTAATTTATAGATATAAAGCAGCTCACATTTCTTATGTCTATATGTAAATTCAGAGTGTTTTTTTTTTACTAATTCTGCTTCTCTCCTGCAGGGGGCGCTCACACAGTTGATTCAGTATTATCATCGGTTTCACAAGATTCTGTCCCAGCCCCCTCTCAGAAATCTGCCAGTTTGTTCAGAATTAATTAATCTTCATCATTTGATGGTCGAGCTGAAGAAACACAAACCGAACTTCTGAGGCGTCATCACCATCCTGTATGATGGGCCCCACACCCTCCTCCCCGTCTCGCTGCACGGCGGCTTGTAACGTTCTTAATGTAAAGTAATAAAGTACAAGAACTCTTCTCAGATCACAGTATGCAACATATACAGATCTGTCTCCTGAAGAATAAGAACCCGGAAACTTGTGCCCGCTTCTGCTCTGGTCATAGTGAGGGCAGCGAGCACTGCTGTGGGGGTGACGTGTCGCTGGAGGCAGAGCCGATGTATTATGCTCGTATAACTCCCCCACCCCCTCTAAATGTATGCCAAAAACGGGGGAGGGGATTTACAGTGCATGATCCATGGTTCTTGTACCGCAGTTGTGGGCAATGAGAAGTCCCCTTAATGGAAAGAGTTCCCAGCTTCCATCTGCCAATAACCTTACGTTGGTTTCACAAAAATGCATTATGGGTATGTGAAAGTATTAAGATGATTAATACAACGCAAGGGCTTATTCACATGGACGCATTTGCCCTATGAATTACACATGCAGAAAGTTGTGTACACATTACACAGGGAGAAGTACCTATTACACCCAATGGGTTCATTCACGCATGTAGTTTGAGCGCACATTTCGTTCACGCAAAAATCTGTGGCATGTTCTATTGTGCATATTGCGCACGACAGTAACACATAAGAAATAAGTGCCCATTGAAATCAATGGGAGCATGCTTGTGCGGGTTTTTGGCGGTGCGTGCAATAAATACAGTAAAATACACAAGCAAAAATGCACCATGGTGCAAATGCTCTTGTGCCCGTGTGAAGCTGGTTTAAGGCCGGATTCACGTGACTAGATTTTCACGTAATATGCAGACAACAGAACCCATTGATTTTAATGTGTTTATTAAAATGCGCGTAGTTTGAGCGCGCATTTCAGTTGCACAAAAAAATACGCAACATGCTCTATTTTCCTGTGCATGTGTATCGGCAAAGAGCGCATGCCTGAACTCTTTACACTAACTGGCCATTTCAACCGCTGGGAGCATTGGTGCTAAATACGCACATGCGCAACACCTATTCCACAGAAACACCACACAAAAATGCAAACAAATACATTTATGCTAGCTTCACACGGGCAATCGCGTTTTCACCGCAAGAAAATAGGCAAAATGGTAAAGTCCCGTCTTTGCTGACTGCAATTTTTCAGCACCAGTGATGTTTTTTTTTTTGTTTAAAGATAATCTTGCATCGCCGCCCACCCACGATAAAATCGCAAGAGTCAATGGGACTTTCAAATGGTAAAATCACAACGCACGTTGGTTGCGTTGCGATAAAACGCATGCTCCATAGGGAAAAATGGCAGATCAAAATAAAAAAAATATGCATTGCAGAAACCGATATTTTTGGTATAACTTACCGTAAAATCTCTTTCTCGTCACGTTCATTGGGGGACACAGCCTAGACCATGGGATATAGCCACTGCCACTAGGAGGTGACACTAAGCAGAAAGTGTTAGCTCCTCCCACCAGCTATATCCCCCCTGCAGGCACTCAACTAATCAATCTGTATGCAAGCAGTAGGAACAGCCAGCGGGAGTACGATTATAAACAATACATTTTATACACACCAAACATATAATGTTTTGGACTAATTTTCCGCCATAAATGACCGAAGAACAGAAAGTTCCAGCAACCGCTCTTTAACGAAAAAGGGGTAGGTGCTATGTCCCCCAATGAACGTGACGAGAAAGAGATTTTACGGTAAGTTATACCAAAAATATCTGTTTCTCGTTCATACCATTGGGGGCCACAGCCTAGACCATGGGACGTCCACAAGCAGTCCCGCACAAAATAATGGGGTGGGTTATTTACAAGGTTGGTCCAAGTGGTCAATGGACCGCCGCCTGCAAAATCTTCCAGCCGAGAGCGGCGTCTGATGATGCAGATATGTGGACTTTATAGAACTTTGAGAATGTGTGTAAGGAGGTCCAGGTGGCTGCCTTACATACCTGTAGCGCCGAGGCTCCGTGTCGGACTGCCCAAGAGACCCCTACCACCCGTGTGGAGTGGGAGCGTCCTGAGGTGCGATATGCCTCTGCTATCGAGGACCTTATCCACTTTGATATGGTTACCTTTGGGGCGGCCGAGCCCCTCCGGAATCACAAAGAGAGTGTCTGTTTTTCGGAACTCTGGTTCTCTTTACATAGATTTTCAATGCCCTTACCAGGTCCAGGCGGTGCAGGGCCTTTTCCTTCGCATGTACTGGTGTCAGACAAAAGGAAGGTAAGATGATATCTTCATTGATGTGGAAAGCCAAGACCACTTTTGGCAGGAATTCTGAAGACGGCCTTAGTACCACTTTATCTTGATGAAAAGTCATATAGGGTGTCTGTACCGACAGAGCCGCCAGTTCCGAGACCCTACGAATGGAAGTAATAGCGACCAGGAATACTACCTTCCAGGTCAGAAGCCGCATAGGTATTTCTCTCAGTGGTTCAAATGGCTGGTCCATCATAGCCTCCAGTACAAGGTTGAGGTTCCATGCTTGAACCGGTGGTTTTAACAGGGTTGTCATATGGGCGACTCCCTGTAGGAACATTCGCACTGCCACTCGGCTTGCGATTGGTCTCTGAAAAAGTACCGTAAGTGCTGATACCTGCCCTCTTAGCGAGACTAATTTTAGTCCTGCTTCGAGGCCTGACTGTAGGAACACCAAGATCCTTGCCAGCGAAAATTGCATTGGCTGAACGTGTCGCTCTTCACACCAGCCAAAGAAACGTTTCCAGACCCTGTAATAAATTACCGACGAGGCCGGTTTCCTGGCCTGTATTATTGTCCGAATCACAGCTTCTGAGAAGCCTTTCCTTCTTAATATTTCGGTCTCAACGGCCAAGCCGTTAAACGTAGAGACCTGGAATCCGGATGTAGTAAAGGCCCTTGGGACAGCAGGTCTCTTCGATCCGGCAGTTGCCATGGCGCGTCGACCAGCATTTCCAAGATGCTCGCGTACCAGCTTCATCTTGGCCAATCTGGTGCTATTAATATCGCTGGTCGTCCTTCCCGTTTGATCTTCCCTAGAACTCTTGGTATGAGAGGAATCGGAGGAAATATGTACAGAAGCCTGTATCCCCCCCACGGGATGGCAGTGCGTCTGCTGCTGCCGCCTGCGGGTCCCGGGCTTGGGCTACAAATGGATGAATCTTGTAATTCATTCTGGACGCCATGAGGTCCATGTCTGGAGTGCCCCATCTCCGACATATCGACTGGAATCTCTCTGGGTGTAAACCCCACTCGCTGGGATCCACGGTCTCCCGACTTAGGTAATCTGCTACCCAATTGTCCACGCCTGGGATGTATACTGCTGATATCGAGCTTAGGTGACTCTCTGCCCACGTCAGTATACGAGCTACCTCGTTCATCACTGCTGTGCTCCGTGTGCCCCCTTGGTGGTTGACATAGGCTACGGCTGTAGTGTTGTCTGTGTGAATACGCACATCCCTCCCTTTGAGACCGGTCCCGAAGTGCCGAAGCGCCAGGTATATGGCTCGTAGTTCCAGAATGTTGATATGTAATTTTGTCTCTCTCTGTGACCATAATCCCTGAGTGGACTGGTCCCCCAGCGTTCCACCCCAGCCCGAGCGTCTGTAGTCATTATTACCCATCGTTTTGGGGCCAATATCCGTCCCACCTGAAGTCTCCCGGGTTTCAGCCACCACTTAAGTGTGTGCCGAACCCGAGGAGTTACCCGGATTCGCTGTTCCAGGGTCAGTACGGACCTGTTCCAGCGGGCCAGGATCAGATGTTGAAAAGCCCTCAATCGGAACTGCGCAAAAGGTACAGCCTCGAAGGCCGCTACCATCTGGCCCAAAACACTCATGCAGTGCCTGATAGTCAATGGTCTCTTCTGCATCAGAGACCTGACACCGCGTAGGAGTTTGTCCACCTTTGTGTGGGGTAGTAGGACCCGGTGTTGTTTAGTGTCGAACATCATGCCTAGAAACTCTAGGTGTTGTGTTGGTACTAGGCATGATTTGCCGTGATTTATTATTCAGCCAAACTCCTCCAATGTTTCTATCGTGATGCGTAAATTCCTGATATTGCTGTCCCGTGATGGTGCTTTTATTAAGATATCGTCTAGATATGGGATGGCCACTATACCCCTCGCGTGGAGAAGTGCCAGCCCTGCTGCCAGGACTTTTGTAAATACCCTTGGTGAAGTTGAAAGGCCGAACGGCAGTGCCGTGAACTGAAAATGTCTTCCTTGCGCCTCGAAGCGAAGAAACTTCTGGTGTGCTTCCCGGATGGGAATATGGAGGTATGCGTCCTTGAAGTCTACTGAGGACATAAATTCCCCTGGGTCCATGGAGGCTATCACGGATTTGATCGACTCCATCCGGAAACGCCTTGTTTTGATGAACTGATTCAATCGCCTTAAATCTAGTACCGGTCTGACCCTGCCGTCTTTCTTGGGTACTAGGAAGAGATTTGAATAGAAACCTTGCTGCTTTTGCGCAGCTGGCACTGGTTTCACTACCCCCTGTGCCAGTAGGTTCTCCACTGCCAGTTGTAGATTGGCTACTCCTTCCGGGGTGGCTGGCACCCTGAACTTGCAAAATGAATCTTGTGGTAGAGTCGTGAACTCGATCGAGTACCCGAAGGCCACGATCTCCCGCACCCAGGCGTCGTTCACGCGACTCCACCACATCTCCCGAAATCGGGAGAGTCTGCCCCCCACCCGGGTGACATTGGGTGGGGGCGGGAACTCATGCTGCATTTTTTGATCCCGAGGTCCTCGATGTTCCTGGCCGAGATCGCCATGCCTGTTTTGACTTGAAGGTGGGGCCCTTCCCTGGGTCAGTCGGGACCCTCCTAGGTTGGGACCACTACGCTGTGCCAGGTCGGGACGTGAAACGGCGAAAGGACCGAAAAAAATGTTTTTTTTCTTTAATGGGGCTTTTTCTTTTCTCGATGATATTTGTGGGAGGGTCATACTCTTGCCGCCTGTGGCGTCCTTTATCAGGTCATCCAACCTGGACCCGAAGAGCCTATTACCCTCGAAGGGTAATCTTGTTAGGACCATTTTTGATGCCGCATCGGCCGACCACCCTTTTAGCCAAAGGGTTCGTCTTGCTGCGACAGATGCGGCGGATGCTCGGGCCACGAATTTTGCGGCATCCAGTTCTGCCGCGCACATGAACTTATTCGCCTGTATGATGTTGCCCGTAGTTTCTAGTAGCTCACTGGGTGGGGCGCCTGCCAAGATGTCCTTCCGCAGTTGTTTTGCCCAGGCTACCGAGGCTTTGCTTACCCACGCGGCCGCGAAAATCGGTTGCAGGGCGGTGCCTGCGGACTGAAAAGTCTACTTAGCTAATGTGTCGAGTTTTCTGTCCTGAGGATTTGTCAGTGTCGCCACCTTGGCTGTTGGTAGAGCCGTGCCTCTGGATAGACGCGACACTGGTGGGTCCACCACTGGGGGAGCTGACCATTTTTTTATCAGATTCCCTGGGAAGGAGTATGTGACCTCCCAAGTCTTTACGGGTTGCCTAAACTTCTTATCTGGATTCTGCCACTCCTTATCAATGACATCCGCAAAGTCTTGATGGTCCGGAAAGACCTGCCACGGCCTTGTCTGGCGTTTAAACGACACCGTGGACGGGGTTTGCTTCCACCGGCTCTTCCGTCACTTGGAGAGTCTCGTTTACAGCTATTACCAAGTTGTCCATCAGGGTCGTTCGTCGCGACATTGCCGACCGTTCGTCATCCTCTGATCCACTACTTTCACCTGCTGTTTGGGCCGTGTCCTGCGAAGCCCACGAACACGATGCCCGGGGAGAGTCTGGGCGGGTTCGGGCGGGTCTTCCTGAGTACGAGGACCGTGATGAATGTCTGGACCGGTGATATGTCCGGACGGACTCTCTGGAACCATGGGAGCCATGTGAGTCCCTGGACCGCCTTGACCTGGAGGGCCTGGGAGACTTCCTGGTATAGCGGGACCTACTGGAGGTGTCTCCGCTACTGCGGGACCTCCTCCTCTTGCGTGACCTCCCGCGCGCATATTCCGAAGAGGAAACTTCAGAGCCGGATTCTAGTCGGCGTAAGATTGCCGCCAAAGAGGTGGCTAGGCCGGAAACCGCAGCGGCCAAGGACCTAGCCCATTCAGGTTCGGCCCCTAGCTCCACAGGGGCGGCAGGGGGCACCGGGGGTCGCTGGAGCTGGACGTGCCGGGGTACATTTTGCGCAGCGGGGATCCCCTTGACCGCAAGCAAATTTGGTGTTGCATGCGGTGCATGCGTAATATTTCACCCTCCCCTTAGCCGGCCTCCTCATATCTGGGGTCAGACATGGCGTACTAACGGATAGCAACCTCAACCCAAAAGAGGGGATTCCTCGTACTGCCGCAGGAGTACCTGCAAGGGGGGGAGAAACCGCAAAGCGCTGCCTTGGCAGGGCTTACCCGGTCTAGCAGCTGTTATGCGGTTCCCCTCATCCAGCTGGAGTCTCTGGGTCTTGAAGCCTGAGGCCATCAGGCGCCAACGTGGGTCCACCCAATGGAAGAAACGGCGGTGGTCTGGCAGGCGTCCGGTTAGCACTGCTACTGCTGGTGCTGCTGTGCTGTGGCCGATGCTGCTGTTGCGGCTGGTGCCAATACTGCGGCTGCTGTTGCGGCCGGTGCCAATACTGCGGCTGCTGTTGCGGCCGATGCTGCTGTTACGGCAGGTGCTGCGGCTGCTATGATGTTGTTGGTGCGGCTGGTCGGTGCTGGTTCTGCAGCAATTGGGCCGCTCGCAGAACCCTATTAGGGATGGCTGCTGTGGCTGGCGATACGCTGTCCACAACGTCGGGCTCAGCAGAGACAGAAAGAACCCTGTACTGTTGTTAGGAGCGACCATTCTGCTGCCTGACGGCTCCTTTTCACTCTTCCGCGGTCGGAGGGGGCGTGGCTTGTCCTGGAAGTCCGCCCGCGACCCGGAAGTACCCTTTCCCGGCCTAGCATCGGAGCACCGCACCCGGAAGTGCTACTCATGCCCGGCCAATGCCTTGGCGTCCCGCTGGGGTGCCGTGCCCGCACGCCACTGCTGGAGGGACCTGTTCAGCGATGCCCTCTCCGCTTCCGCCTGTTCGCCCGCTCCTTAACGGTATTTGCTGCGCTTCTCCTTCATCGCGAGTCTGAAGAGGGGGAGGGAGGTCCATGTCGCCTGGCCACCACGTCGACTTACTCCAGTAGGGCTTCCCCCTATGCGTCACCGGTCCGGGTGCGCCACTCCAGAGAGGGGGAGCCCTATAGCTGGCGGGTTACCGAGGCCAATGCGCATTGCAGGGTCGGGCCCCTTTTTCTTCTCTGGGTGAGACGCCGCAGAGTGGTGGAGACACCCTCTGCTTGCGTCTCCCCCGGGAGGACGGGAAAGCCAGGGAAAAGCCCCGACTCCCCGGATTCCCGCGTGTAGCCACGTCTGCCTCCCGCAGACACTAAGCTAAAGATTGATTAGCGGAGTGCCTGCAAGGGGGATATAGCCGGTGGGAGGCGCTAACACTTTCTGCTTAGTGTCACCTCCTAGTGGCAGTGGCTATATCCCATGGTCTAGGCTGTGGCCCCCAATGATATGGACGAGAAAGATAGCGCATGCTGAGATTTTTAAAAATCTTTCAACCTCTGATGAGAAGGGAACCATTGGTTTCCTAAACTGCTTTTTTTTACTAACGCTTCAGGCGAGAATCGTGTGATTTTCTCGCCCGTGTGAAACCACCCCTAGGCTGGATTCATACGAGCGCAAGTCTGACACTTTTAAAGCCGCACAGAGCTGGCTGAGCTATTGCTGGTAGGGGGAATTTGGACATTTCCTAGAGACTGCATTTGTGTCCGCCTTCCTTTACTAGGACCATGAGGGGAACAAGTCACATAATTAAACTTTGTCATGATGTGTTACGTTCAGGAAGGGTGTCTGCCCTGACAGACAGCTAGACTCTTTTGTCTGCTCACACTATGAATAAAGTTAAGACTGGGCTGGGCTCTTCAGAAAGAGCGCAGCCGTGACTTTACAGAGTTCATATCTCTTGTTCTTTTGCAGATAATTGTCGTTAATTTGGACACATAAGAGAACTCAGACCTAAATAATCTTATTACCAAATCTAAAGTTAAAGAGTAACTCCAACAAGTGCATATATGCATCCATAATACAAATGAGACTCTTGGCCTGACCTGAACTCACAATGTCGTAGGACTCTGATACTCCGTGTTTAGGTCAGGGCACTCATCCATATTTCGGATGCATACATGCGCCTGCAATATGTCAAGTGAAACCAGCCAAAGGCTGTTATCACACAGGACAGGCAAGGGTCGCAGACCAACCACAGATCTACTCATAGTAGACTGTGGTTGGGCTCAGCCCTCCTTTGTTATATGGGTGATACATGCTCATGTGATAGCCGCTTTAGTAGATTTGCTGCAGGACCCACAACAAAGTACAGTACAATGTCAGTGAACAGGGGTGTAACAAATCCCATTCACTCAGTGTAAAAATGTCCCTGGCAACCCTAGCGGCCGCAGTGTAACAAAACCCACGGCTCTACCGCCAACAACGCCATGTGCCGATCCACTTCCAGAAAATGTATGTGATGTTTGAACTCGTCCTAAGAGCTCGCTCACACAGATGCATTTTTCGCACGTGTAATAACACAGTTACTCAGGTAATGTGCATTTTCTGCATATATTACATTCCTATAACCTAAAATGCACATAATATGCACCAAAATAGGACATGATGCTTTTTTTTTTAATCGAGCACATGAAAAACCGCCTGTTTGAATGGCCCACTGTAAATCAATGGGCTTTTAGGACTGCATGGAAGAAGGCCCCTATACGCCTGAGGCTGTTGTCCCTAACCTACTGTTCTGCTGCAGCCTCCTGGACAACGAGGTGCCTCTGCACACACCGATGATGAGACAGGAACGTTTGCCCATCTGATCAGCCTGTCTGAATAGGTTGATGAATGGGCAAATGTTTGTATGCTAACTTATTCAAAATTTTATGCCAGCATAAAAATGTGCATTCGTGAGCGGCATATGAACAAGAGCTGTGCTGCCAACGAATGCCATGTGTAAGGGGATGAACAACCGTAGTGATGATTTTTCGGCCCCATACCGCCGGTGCTGCCACACATACTATTGCTCAACCAGCACTCATTCAGAAAAGTAGAGGATTGGCAGGTGTCAAAAGGGCCTTAAAGGGAACCTGTGAGAACTATAAATAAAGTTATGCTTCTCATAGGATCGCTCCTGTGGAGCCCAACAATGTGCTTTGCCTACTTACCCAGATCTCCATTTCCACACGGTCAGCCGGGAAAGTCTGAACATCAGACTCATTGCTGCAGGCTGTGTGCACACTTCCTTATAGAATGGTGTGTGCACAGCATGTAGAGAGGAGTTTGCTGTACTGTCAGTGTGCTGACTTACCTGGTGACAATGCAGAAATGGGGAGCTGGGCAAGCAGGCAAAGCACATCCCCAGACGCCAGGGACCTGCCCCATGGAAACCATAACTTTCTTTATGGCGATCACAGGTTCCCCTTAAAGGGGTTGTGGTTTCCGCAGTCACTAGATTTATGGCAGCCATCCACGCTGGGAGAAGCGAAGACATGAGAGTATGCTTTCACGTTATCTCATGCTTAGCCGTTCATTTCTTTTTCATTAATGACACAATCCCTTTAAGGAAACGGAAGCCCCAAATAACTGCACCCAGAAAAGCAGTGGAGGCACGGCCAGGCTCCGGCCACATGGTCATAACCTCCTAGCAGCGCAAGTAAAACAGATCACAGGAAGGAAGCCCCCTGGGCAAGAAAACCAACCAGCATTTAGACTTGGTAGAGAAAGTATATATTGCTGCCGCCGTTCGTTTTCCTAAAACACAAAATAAAAGCAAAGAGTTCTAAAAAGTAAACCTTCTAGTATAAAAACTATTACAATCTTAGGAAAATACCAGCAGAATATAGAATATATCATATAAATTAACGAGATCCCACACAAAAAAAAAACAAAAGACCAAGGAGCACAATGGATGACGACTCATGCCGCTGAGGAAATACAAGTGTGCTGTGCGGTGGAGGCGCCGCCGCAGCGCTGATTGACACTTATTATGTAGATTGGGGGAAAAGCTGCTGTAGAGTAGAGTAGACTCCTGATGACACAGCTGGCGCTCCGCTTCATTGTGCTCCTTCACCGAGGGTGGCTGTCATGGCGTCAGTCACTCCCTCTCCTGTACAATGTCACTGTGCGGGGAAGGGGAGCGGCGTCTTGACGGTTAGCCTCCATTTATCACAGGTCTCCATCCAACGTCCCCACTACCTGTACACTCAGGTAATTAGTTCCAGTCCGTCTGCGCACACACTGCCTGGGGTCACCATTACTTCTGCTCCTTGGTTGGGGCGTAGTACAACTCCAGGGGTTTGCTCACCTTCCAATATTTCTCATTTACCAGCTCCAGCGTTAACGAACCGTTCAGAGTCTGAAGATGGGAAGAGAAAAAGGTTACAATAAATGCGAGTTTTACCTTTGACCTCTTGCAGCCCTGTATTACGCAGCTGCCTTTATCCAAAGTAAAGCTCAACCCCCTAGTAACGGCCTATTCTGGACCTAAGGATGCAAAGATTTCTTGGGATTTTCATCTCCACTTTTCAAAAGCCATAATCGCATTTCTCCGTCTCCATCACCATCCAAGAGCTTGTTTTTTTTGAGTGTCGAACTCGTTTTTATTGGTACCATTTTGGGGTACATATGACTTTTTTGAGAAGCAAAATGATCAAAAAGGAAAAAAAAAAAAAAAAATAGCATTTTGGTTCCTTTTTTTGTATTTTTAAATATGGTTTCCATACAGGAAAAAAAGTGTTATCCATTTATTGAATGGATCGTCACGGAAGCAACACCAAACATATGGCTTTTTAAAATTAAATTACAAAAAAGGAAAGTATACAAAAAAAAGTGCCCCCCCCCCCCCCATTTTACCTTTTTTTATGCCCCTGTAGGGAATTTGAGCCTGCGGTCTTATGATCGCTCAGATAATACACTGCAGAACCTCTGTATTGCAGTGTATAATGGCTTTTGAATTCCATAGCACACCCAGAGTAAACTACTAGGCCTCCAGTTACACGGCAACCCATGGCCCTCTGCGATTTGATAGCACAGAGCTAATTTTCTAAAAGGGAACTTCCTCGCTCTGTTGACTCATGTCGAGATCGATATTGAACGTGGCAAGTAAGGGGTTAATGGTGGAGAACGGCGTGCTTGCCAATCCCCGCCATTGCAGAGGGATGCCAGATGTCAGTCACTGCCGGCTCCTGAGCCTGTGCCCCACCCATATGCCAGAAATGTACGTCATTCCGCGGGAACCCCTTCCCTCCGATGGCATAAATGTACGTCATGCCTGTTCTGCGCCTCTGGTCTATCCATCCTTCCCATGTAGCATCATATACTACACTGAATGTACTCACCGTGTATTGTCCTCCTGCAGCCCCTGCGCAAATGTATATCGTATACTGCTTCTCGCTGACCTCCCCCAGAGTTACACCGTCAGCTCCGCCTCTCTGCGCTTGCTCCTCCAAGGCGATACGAAGAGCCAAGTATTTGGAAAGATGATCAACTGTGGCATTGGCTGTGGTCTTCACAAACCTGGAAGGAGAAGCGGTCAATGAAACATTCTGAGCATCTATGAATCCGGAATTTAAGCTGAATGTCAGCTGCAGTTTTCCCAATAAACTGTCAAAGCTCACAAGGCATTCGGGGCCTCGTAGCTTTATTACAATCATGGGACCACCAGGACCAATGATGGGGCCTGTAAACCACTGTGAAGAATGGGTAGAATAAAAAAAAGTGGTGGAGAGTCTGTGGCAGCTCCACTCTTATCAGCATACTTGTTTCTAGGCAATTGAAAACTTCACAGAATTGTGACCAGAAAAAAGGAAGATGCATCAGAATACACTATCTGCCCAAAAGTAACTGGACCCCTGAGCAAGAATCACAAGTAGTATCTATTTCCATATGTTCATACATAGTGGGGCTCCTTTGGCCCTAATAACATCAGATATTCTGCATGGTATACTTTCTACTAACGTCTAACACACTTCAGCTGGTATTTCCCTCCAATCGTCCTGCAAATGTCTGGCGAGTTTTCTTAAAGATGGACACTGTTAATGTTTCCTGACTCGACGTTCCACTTTATCCCAGAGATGTTCAGTAGGTTCAGGTTGGGATTATGTGCAGCCGGTCCACTCGTGGAACATCCATATATCCTCTAACCAATGTAAAACGGTCTATGGCAGACCATTCCCCGAGTATTACCACATTGTCAGCAGCACGATTGTCTACAATGTCAGGGTCACCTCCATGTTCATGGTTCTTGCCACTACAACCAACGGACCGAGACCATGCCATGTAAACCATCCCCAGACCATAACGGGACCTCCGCTGTACTTACCTGTTGGCACAACACACTCCGGTAGAAGGCGTTCCTCAGGATCCCCCACACCCCGGTACAGACATCTGATCTGATAATAGAGTTGCGTCATTCGTCACTCCATAGAATGTTCTTCCATCGCTCAACCGTCCAATGAGGATGGATCTTGCACCATTGCAGACAGTCTGATTTATTTTGCTTCGTGATGGACAACTTGCGTGCAGCGGCATAACCCATATATCACAAGCTATGGCTGACACCTCCAAGGGTCTGCATCTTGCGTAGCGTGGTTTAGGACACGTGAGATGCTAATGAGACACAATCCACTCTACTCATAGGGGGGTGGGTCCAAATACTTTTGGTAGGATAGTGCATTTGTAAAAGGGGTTGTAGGACATTAGAAAAGGCTTTTCCCCATTAACAGCGTTAGTCTTGCAGTTCTGGCTTGAGCTGCAATGCCCAGAGACAAGAATGGTGCTGTTTTTCAAGAGGGTGTAACTGTTTTACATCAGCTCCAAGCTCGGAGGCCTCACCTGGTCTGGCTGTAGCCATCCTTCTCCACCAGCAGGGGGTGAGCCCTGAACACCAGCTCAATCTCACTGCCCGGTTCGCCCACTCCTTGTGGATCCGGACTCCTCACCCCACCCTCGTGTGACATGTCTGGCTCTGCCCCAGAGTCCTCCGAGGCTCGGGATCTCTTGCGGCTTGGCCCGGCCTCCTGGTTGCTGTGCACAGATGGATTGCTAACATGTGAGCGGCTGTCGCAGTTGTCTTCTCCACCGCTGAACGTTGTGTTGTCGGATTCTTGCTGGTGTTTCCGCACGCGTTGTGCCCTAATACAGCAAAGAAAAACCGTTAGGCTACAAAATCGCACGCTTTGCAATGGTTTCCTTCACATCTGCGATGTTTTCACTGATACTATGTTGCAAGGCAAAATAATTTGTGGCACACTCCATGTTTCCCTATGCAGCCTCCTTGCTTATTGCATCACATGAACTTGTGATCTTAACATTAGAAACTCCTATTGACTTTCTCAATTTTATGGCAGGCAGCAGCGATGCAAGATTATCATCAAGAAAAAGCATCGCTGACGCTACAAAATCGCGGGAACAAAGCTGCTGTCGCCTGTGTGAGACAGGCCTTAAATGTATGAGGGTATACCCGGGCCACCCCAGCTCATCCCACTCCCACCTGTTCATGGCTTGCATCTTCAGGCCCTCCTCGATGCTGCTGCTCAGAGCCTGCTGGTTGTGAAGCCGACTTAGCTTGGCCAGGACTCGGTCTTGATGCGCCTCATACTCATCTCTGCTGGGGTAGATCTTGGAAATTAAAGCATCGAAATTTGGATCCGGGCGAAGAGACCGTTTAGAGACCAACTTCTTCCTGCAGGTGGGGCATTCCTTGTTCCTGGGCAAAAGAGTAAAAATCATCATAGGTGATCGATCCCTTATGACTGCCGTGTCACAGTAACATGTGGGCCGCAATGTACCAAGATGGCATCCCTAATGATATGATCATTGTAGAGCGAGCTCCCCTGTAGGGCAGGGAGGCAGAGCTGCTCCTACGGCCGTGTGATCTCCTCGTATTACAGCTCCGCTATTCACCGGAATCCACAACACACCTTTCTGCACAGATTCCACCTCGAAAACGGATATGGATTTGTGGATCTGCATAGTTACATCACATGTGGATTAGCCCTTTTTAACCCTTTCAAATCCAGTTTCCCTGCCCCCACGCTCCCCCGCTCTTATTTATTTTGGGTGGGAAAGTGCTTTGTGGATTCCTTGGAATTACTTAACAGAAACACATAAAAATGACCCCAAATGATGATTTTATTAGCAATCTTTTGAAAATTAAATATGTTTATATATTATATACGAATATTCCACTATGCAGGAGAGCGCTGGGACATCGTTGCTATGTATTAAACAGACAGGCTGTATGACGGACCTCCCTCCTGCAGAGCTACGCAGGGATGAGGCCCAACACTGGATGGGAAAGGATTAATGGTCAAACCTGCATGCGGAATTAGTACCCAATCTGTGTCAGGAAGAGACACCGTTTTTTTCTGTAAGCATAGATTAATTTCACATGTGGAAAAAGCTGCACTGTGTGAAGCGACAGCACGGACTCCACTTCAGAGACTGTGTGAATGAGGCCTAAGGGCTTCTTCACACCAGTGCCTTCTCCATGCGCGCGTGGGCCCATCTGTAATCAGACTGAACTCACACAAACATAACACATTGATCTCATGGCTCCTATTCACACAAGCGCTGGATTTGGACGGACAGTATGAAGAAAAAAAAAAGCAGCATGTTCCATCTTGCTCCGACTCTCAAACCAGAATCGCTGTGTAACAGCATGTTAAGAGTAAAAAAAGCCCCCCCCCCCCCGGCCCTCCAGTCAGCCCATTACCCACCAATGTTGATCCAGAGGAAGGCAAAAACCTCAATGAGGTAGAAGCCAATTTTCCCCACAGACGAATATCTCGCACATTTGTGTGTTACAAGACTCACAAATCTTGTGCGAATACGAACCCCGTTCTTTTGAATGGAGTCATACACATGAGTGACGTTTGCCTGCTCCGCATCGCATGCCCCAACTTTTCGCGTTCCTTAAACATATCAAAAGCCCTGTGAACTGCAAGCGAGTGTGATGCGAAGCTTCCTACTAAAAACCATGGGAAACACTTGCCGATCCTCTAAGGCAGCTGAACGCCCCGCTGGAGGATCGCTACTTCACAGAAGTGATGGGAGGCGTTTTTGCCAGAATAACACCTCACCCCCACATGAAAATGCATGTTGGTGAGCGCAATATGGGAGAAAGAAAAAACACCTTCCTGTCTCCAATCTTCTATTGGAACAATAGTTATTAGAGCGCCCCCTTGTTAGAGTCCTGGGTATAATACATGATAGGAGAGATCTCTATACTGTCTCCTGATATTATATATACATAGTTATTAGAGCGCCCCCTTGTTACAGTCCTGGGTATAATAGATGATGGGAGAGATCTCTGTACTGACCCCTGATATATCTATACATAGTTATTAGAGCGCCCCCTTGTTAGAGTCCTGGGTATAATACATGATAGGAGAGATCTCTATACTGTCTCCTGATATATATATATATATATATATATATATATATATATACACACACACACACACACACACACACACACACACACACACACACACACACACACATAGTTATTAGAGAGCCCCCTTGTTACAGTCCTGTGCATAATAGATGATGGGAGAGATCTCTATACTGTCCCCTGATATATATATATATATATATATATATATATACATAGTTATTAGAGCGCCCCCTTGTTACTGTACTGGGTATAATAGATGATGGGAGAGATCTCTATACTGACCCCTGATATATCTATACACAGTAATTAGAGCGCCCCCTTGTTACAGTCCTGGGTATAATACATGATAGGAGAGATCTCTATACTGTCCCCTGAGATATATATATATATATATATATATATATATATATATATATATATATATATATATATATATACACACATAGTTATTATAGTGCCCCCTTGTTATAGTCCTACAGTACATATATTATTAGGTTGCCCTTCAGCCATCTATTTTTTAAACTAAATAACCCCAATTTTGATAACTTCTCTGGGTATTATAGTCCATTCCATTTATTACTTTAGTAGCCCCCCTTTGTACCCACTCATGCTCTGATATGTCCTTCTTGAGTACAGGTGCCCAAAACTGTCCACAATATTCTATGTATGGTCTGACCAGTGACTTGTAAAGAGGAAGACCAATGTTCTCATCATGAGCCCCTAGTCCTCTTCTGATGCACCCCATGATCCTATCTGCCTTGGCAGCAACTGCCTTAGACGGCTTGCTCCAGTTAAGCTTACAGTTATAACCCCCCCCTAATCCTTCTCCATTTCGTGTGTAATGGTGACAGGCATTTCCTGCCGGTGAGCAGAACCTTATATTCATCAGTGTTACCCCTCATCTGACACTTTTCCACCCAACCTCCAGCTTATCCAGATTCATTGCATCCTGTTCTTTTGTGTTAATAACCTTAGTTTTATATAATCTGCAAATACTGATATTTTACTGCACAATCCTTCTGCCAGGTCATTAATATATTACAGAAGCTGATGACATCATTTGGATCAGCTAGCCTTTTTATATTCTTTCGCGTGGCATAAAAAACAAATGACACTTGGATGAAAACTGTACATAAAAAAAATATATAGCAAAAACACATGAAAAAACAAACAGTCTGTTTATCATGGATGGGACTTTCCTGTGCGAATACTACATTTTCCCTGTAGCGACTTCTGCAGGTGAAATGCGTTACTGGCTGCATCTTTCTGGAGCAAAGTCAGCTGTTTGTCAGAGATGCAGGACCCCCACTGTTTGCCCCAGACCACGCTGGCGCCCCCTCTGACTATGAAGCAGACAGGCCGACAATGCCACCCCCAGCTGTGCAATATGTCAGGTGACCAGTATCCCTTTATAGCCCTAGCCTAGAAGATGAGCTGTAGTGGCTGATACCAGTGCGATCACCTGATCAATCCCTGTGGTACACACTGGTGGCACATCACTAAGACAAGCCATAGAAGAAGTTGAGACCTTCCTCTGGAAACCGTATTCCCCGCAGAAAATTTCAGACAAACAGACCGCGGCCAAGCTTTCTATCATCTATGGGCAGTCACAGAACTGCTGAGCCGAATTCTACGGGTAGGTGGGGGTCCCGGCGAGGTCCCGTAATACTGACCCGCTGCGCAGCGCAGTGACAATGCAGTCCGAGCAGAAGCGGTGCAAACATTCTTTGGTTGTCATTGTGTTCTTCAACATGTCCAGGCAGATGGGGCACATGAGCTCGCTGTGGAGGCTCCGAGGGGACACCGCAATCTCCGTACCGTCCATGATGGCTTCCTACAGACACATTGCAAGTATTAAAGGGATTGTCCAAGTTATAGCTTATCTGTAAAACTACAGCATGCACTAAACTAACAGATACACATACCCTCCCTGCTCCGCCCTGCTGTTTGTTTACAGCTGCTGTCACGCCTGGTTTACGGGACATGACAGGTACTGCCGTCAATAACTGAGCTTAGCAATGGATCTCTGAGCTCGGTTATTGGCTGCAGCACCTGCAACGTCCTGTAGTCAGACTGCGGCAGCCTGTAATAATGACATCAGAGCGGAGCAAGTGCTGAGAGGAGAATATGTGTTAGTTTAGTGCATGGCTAAGGAGTTTTCCTGATAAGCTATAACTCGGACAACCCCCGTAACACGGGATAGTGGGGGCTACATGCTCAATAACGTACCTGTGGCGTGCGGTGCAGCTCATACAGACTGAGCTCCCATGTCTTGCTGGAACATTGCGCACTCACTGGAGCCGCCATCATGTCACTGGCCGGTCTAGAAGCAAAGATAAAAAAATTATAATTGATAGGTCAAGTAGTTACATAAAACAGAGTGCCATTAGTGTGTACAGAGCCGGAGGGGCACAGGGCGCCTCCACACTCATAGGAATGCAGGGTTCTTTGTAATCGGAGATCTTACTTGTATGAAAAGCAGACAAAAAAGTCAACTCTGTTCTCTGTGGAAGTGATGCTGCCCCCGCAGGTCAGGAGGAGTCCAGCAGTGGTGAGGGGGAGCACTTGGCTGTTTCAGTACCTCCCATACACTTTCCTTCCTTTCTCTGCCCATTTGCTTCATATAACTGGGGTCAAGGAACCACCCCACATAACAGCCACATCTACGGGTTTCTATTTCATCAACCCTATTTACATCCAGAGAGAAACCCGTCCTGATCTAATGGAGACCTCAGGGCTGAGCGTCCGTTACTCTACATTCACACGTAGCGGAAATCCACAGCATTTACAGACCGGGCCACGTGTGGCTTCAACAAAATGCCGTGCAGCGTGGCGAAGTGCAGCGAGAATGGCGCGCGGCATGGATCCCGCAGTGGGTCAGTTTATGGGGTGGGTTTTCAGCTCTTCGGGTAAAGTCCACGCCAAAAATCAACATGTAACCTGTGGATGGTGACGTGGCGCTTCACCAAAACGTAGAGCCGATTTTCCACTATGGAGAATCTGCTGTGTCTGAATGCGGCCCGAGGCCACGGGCAGATCTGTCTACGCTAAAAATTGTCTGCTCTCCAAATCAACCGCTGCTGCGGGTCGCCTGCGGATTTTTCACGCAGAAACCCAAGTCTGCAGTTACTGTTGTGTTTGCAGCAGATTTCGGCCTCCATTCACGTCTATCGCACAAATCTGCAAGTTTTCTTGCACCAAATCTGCTGATAAAGTTGAAATCCTGCAGATATAAATTCGCACCGCGGGTCGATTTCCGCACTGATTTAGTGCAGATTTTCTCGGCGGCGACTGGAAGGGATTCTGAGAGTCGCCCACATCACTGTTCCTGGAAATGCAGCAGATTTTTTGGCCTTAACCCCTTAAGGGCCAGTCTGTTTTTGTACCATAAGGACCAGACAGTTTTTAGGTATTTTACCCATGTGGTGGTTTTACTGGCCTATTTTTTTCCCCTTCAGCTACCAAAATTATTTTTGCTGCGTCTTTTTTTCGTGACATATAGGGCTATTTTTTTTTTAATTCGTTTTATTGGGGGTAAAAAAAGCTAAAAAAAAAAGGAAAAAAAAAAGTTTTTAAAAAAAATTTGTATATTTATGCTAAAATGAAGTGCAGGACTGGGTTCCTCATTTTGTTTCGGACGTTATATAATATGTATGGTTTTGGATTACAGGACGCTTACAGTGACGGCTTTGGGTTATTTTCTTTTTTAAGTATATATTATTTTATTCAGTAATTTGTTTTTCTTCTTCATGTACCGTACTTTCTGGCGTATAAGACGACCCCCGACTGTCGTATCATATGCCAGGAATATGTTGTAGAAAAAAAAAAGATCAATACTCACCTCCCACAGCGCTGCTGCAGGCTGTTGCTCCCTCCTCCACGCCGACAGAGCATTGCTTTCTGGAGACATGAATGCGCCGCCTCTAGAAAGCTAATGCTCTGTTTGGCTAACTCAGTGCGGCGTCAGCCAATGAAAGCCGGCGCTGGGTTAACCAATCCCAGCCACTTAAAGGGGTTGTCCCGCGAAAGCAAGTGGGGTTACACACTTCTGTATGGCCATATTAATGCACTTTGTAATATACATCGTGCATTAATTATGAGCCATACAGAAGTTATCAGAAGTTATTCACTTACCTGCTCCGTTGCTGGCGTCCTCGTCTCCATGGTGCCGTCTAATTTCAGCGTCTAATCTCCCGATTAGACGCGCTTGCGCAGTCCGGTCTTCTCCCTTCTGAATGGGGCCGCTTGTGCCGGAGAGCTGCTCCTCGTAGCTCGGCCCCGTCACGTGTGCCGATTCCAGCCAATCAGGAGGCTGGAATCGGCAATGGAACGCACAGAGCCCACGGTGCACCATGGGAGAAGACCTGCGGTCCACCGTGGGTGAAGATCCCGGCGGCCATCTTCGCAAGGTAAGTAAGAAGTCACCGGAGCGTGGGGATTCGGGCAAGTACTATCCGGTTTTCTTTTTAAATCCCTGCATCGGGTTTGTCTCGCGCCGAACGGGGGGGCTATTGAAAAAAAAAAAAAACCGGCGCGGGACAACCCCTTTAATGACTGAAGGAGGAGGCAGAAAGAGTTAAAACCCACTTCTGCCTCCTCCGGGTTATCAGCTGTGATTTATTGGAGAAGCTTTAAACCCCGCCATAAATTTACAGTGCTTGGTCCTTAATGGGTTAAAGGTGTTAAACAAGATCCACCCACAAGATAACTCGCTCATCGTGCAGGTGCGCTGCTGCTGTATTCACTTCAACGACAGTGCTGGAGACGGCTGAAGCGCTTGAACTCCGTGACGTCTGGGACGGAAGTGTATAGACCGGCTGTGTGTCCTCCACTTGGGGACCGACCAGACCCCCGTTCTCGGGATCGGCGGGGGCTCCAATGGTTGGACCAATTATGAGGCTACCCTTATAACTTGGCACAACCTCTGTGAGCCAAACACATCAGTAGCAGATGGTGACGCGCGTCCACTTACCTCCCACGGCCATCGACCACTAAGCCGCCCTGCAAGTCAATGTGGTTGAGTCGGATGTCACCACATTCCACTACAGGTAGGGTGCGAGGCTGCAGATCTAACCAAAACCTCTTTACTGCGCTGATAGTTTGTTACAATGTATCAGTCTGGAGACCGAGACTCACAGAGGATTGTATAGACACGATATACTGTAACAAACCCTCAGCTGTGAGACGTAGCAGAACTCTGCACCCGACTAAGACCATTCATGATGAAATGTAAATGCAGCATCTGAGGCACGGGCCCTCACACCCCTACCGGAGGGGCCCCTGAGGCGCACAGTCCATACCAGAGGGGGCTCCCCGCGGCGAGCGCACACACACCCCTACCGGAGGGGGCTCCCCGCGGCGAGCACACACACCCCTACCGGAGGGGGCCCCGCAGCGCACAACCTGTACCGGGCGCCCCCCAATGACCCCGATGTATTTCCAGTCCTTCTCTCCCGCGGGGTTTCTGCGTACTACAGCTCTACAAGTCTCAGCATCCTCCTCCATACAGGCAGCAAGTCCAATGTGCACTGTAAGTCCCAGCACACGGTCTAGGCATGGAACCTGCTGTGGATACACAAGCGCCTTCTCCAGTCAGGGGCCAATGTCACATGTTGGGGTCCCACACTATTTTTATTTAATATAAATGCTCAGCAGGACATAACAGTGCTTGCTGGGAATTGTAGTCCCACAACAGCCACATAACGCCCGCTTTTCTCCCAGTGCCATATACTGAGACAATAATTAGCACCGCCCACTCCCGTCCCCGTCACTTACGTCCCCCAGTGCTCGGTGGAAAGAAAAAAACCCAGAAAAACAGGAAACGCTACCTGCTTCCGTTCCGACGTCACTTCCGGCCAGCGATTGTAGGCTTCCGAGATCTGGAGCGGTGGATTCGAAGGCCACGCCTACTAAGCGAGGCGAGCCAATCAGTGCTTTGCCGAGAAAAGATTTATAGTTCCCGCCTGTTCAACGTAACTGACCAATCAGAAAGTTCAACCGCTGATATAAAGCTCCGCCCCGCCTATAAAAGGAACCGCTAAGAAGACGTTCTCATTCTAATTGCGGCTCTCGCTGTGTGTGGCTGATCCTTTCGCAGATGGAACAATCCTGCAGCGCCACCTAGCGGCGGTGCATGTGTGGCCTCACGTCTTCTACTAAGGATACGACCGCCCCTTATTGAAAATATATTAACGGACAACAGGAAGGGGGCCGCGGCGCTTGTATGTCTCGTCAGTGACCCTCACAGCAGGGGCCCAACACCCACCGAGGGCCACAGCAGCCGCCTTTAACCCCTTCAGGGCCAGACTCTTTGTAGGGATTTTATCCGTCTGGCGGTATTCTGCCCCATTTCTTTTTCTGCAGCTGCCAAGATTATTATTGCTGTTTTTCCCAGTGACAAATAAAGATATTTCCGTACATCTTTTATTACTGACCCTTTTTTCGAGTTTTTTAGGAGTAAAAAGCTAGAAAAAAATTTAATTTGTAATTTATTTTTAATATTAGTATATTACGCTAAAATAAAGTGCAGGACCGGGTTCCTCATGTAGGTTCAGACGTTTTGATATATATTATGTATGGCTTGGGATTACGGTGCAGACGGCAACGGTTTTGGTTGGCGGTCGGTCATTTTTTTAATGGTTATATTTTTATTCTGTAATTTTTTTTAAACTTATTTTTGTAATTATTTTTTTTCTTAGGCACTGCGTGCCCCTCTGGGGGTCACACAAGCCTTCGGTGGGGGGGGGGGGGGAGTCACACAAGCCCTCTGGGGTCACACAAGTGCTCTGGGGGTCTTTTATTTTTATTGCACCCTTTCCCCTGTAGCCGGGCGTCTACAGCAGCCGCAATTACCGGACAAACCCCCCCCCCGTAGTGACATCGGTCACTGGCAGAGTTGATCTGGGGCTGCTAGGACCCTGTAGCTCCGCTGTATCAGTGGTCACATGACCATCGGCTGGCTTAGTGGAAGCAGCACTCTCACGCTTTAGTACATGGCGCTCATTGAGCTCTGTGTAGTTTGGGAAGGGGAAGGCAGAAGGGGTTAAAAACCGACAGCAGAGAAGCCGACCTGCTTGATCGCAGCAGCCGAGGGCCTTAGGCCTCCTTCACACGGGCGACAAAGTCGTGTTGCTACAGATGGCATGTATGTGAAGCCCATGCTTTCCTATGGGTTCCTTCACACATGCAACATCCCGACACAAAAACCTCGCAGGTCTGGCAATATGCACACAACTCGCGAGGTTTTGTAGTCCATGTTCCCCTATGGAGCCTTCCTCTCTGTTGCATCGCATCGCACAAACCGCGATTTCCGTGCAGTACGATGCAACTTTGACAGTGGGAAATCCTACTGTCAGAGCTATAATCTAAGCCCTGGCTGCAGGGAAAGAAACAAAAAAACACACATATCACCTTAGAAGCGCTCTCCGCCACTGTTTCTCGTCTTCATTTTCTGGCCGGGGATTAAAAAAATCCCCGCCTCCTGGACGCGCTGGCTGTGATTGGCTGACGCTTAGCCAATCACAGCCAGTGCTCGACGAATGGCTGTGACTGAACCGTATACTTACAGCCCTGGGTCCTTACGGGGTTGCCAATGACTCTCCCAGTACCCCCCATAGTACTAGTGCACCCTCTGTGGCCCGGACTTACTAATGGTGACCACTAGAGTGCTCCCCTCTTTTACACTGCGCCACCACCGGACTCTACTGCCTGCAGCGACCGCTATGCCCCTCACACTGACAGCATGTAGCTCTACACACAGGCTGGCTCCTCCTCCTGGAGCGGGGGAGGGTCCGGCCTATATACAGCACAGCACTGCTGCCAGGGGTACATAACGGTCACTGCACTGGCTTAGTAAGTGCATTTCTGTTAGCAGGACCGTCGCTCAGCAGTTGTTCTGTTGAAACAGAACACCTAGCGCCATCTGAGCGACCTCCCACGTGTGCGCAGGCCGCAGTCGCTCATCACTCGTCAGACAAAACTCCAGATGAAATGCATATCAAATCTATGTAATATTTATTAAACATTGACATCAGATTGTCCTTGTGTGATTATGTACAGAGGCGGCGGTCATGACCGGGCGCTCCGGTGGCTCGCAGACATGGACTCGCAGGCTCCAGAGACTTCTCATGGCCATATGGCAAAGGCCGCAGCGGCTAGTCAGATTGGCAGACTATATCACAAGAACAGGCCACCTGGGGAGATGAGCAGATATCACGTGTCTTTACAGATCAGCTGTAGCGCTCCTGTTCCCGGGGAGGTTGTGCGCTGTACACTGCAGCCATCGCAACCAGCAGAGCTGCAGTATACAGCTGGAGATTTCCATTACAGAAGACACTACTATCCCACCAAAACTAATTGGACCCCTGAGCAAGAATCAAAAGTCATATTTATTTCCAAATGTTAATACTTAGTGGGGCTCCTTGGGCTCTAATGACTTGGATACTCTCCATGGTATACATCCTACTACTGTCTGACACACTTCAGCTGGTATTTCCCTCCATTCATCCTGCAAACGTCTGGCTTGTTCTCTCAAGATGGATACTGCTCCACTTCATCCTAGTGATGTTCAGTAGGTTCAGGTTGGGACTCTGTGCAGCCGGTCCAATTGCGGAACATCCATATCCTCAAATCAAACGGAGTTAGATGTGTAACAAGGCGCAATGTCTTGTTGGAAGTATGGCCGACCATTCCCAGAGTATTACCACATTGTCTACAATGTCAGGGTCACCTCCATGTTCATGGTTCTTGCCACTACAACCAACGGACAGAGACTGTGCCATATAAACCATCCCCAGACTATAACGGGACCTCCGTTGTACTTACCTGTTGGCACAACACACTCCGGTAGAAGGCGTTCCTCAGGATGCCCCACACCCCGGGAGAGACATCTGATGTCATGATGGAGTAGCATCATTTGTCACTCCATAGAACATTCTTCCATTGCTTAACTTTCCCGTGACAACACTCCTTGCACTGCTGTAGACAGACCGATGCATCTTGAGAGAACTCGCCTTGCATTTGCAGGATGAATGGAGGTAAATACCAGCTGAGGTGTATCAGATGCTTGTAGAAAGTATTCCATGGAGAGTACGCGATGTCATTAGGACCAAACGAGACTAAGTACTAAAGGAAATCTGTCAGCTGGAACACGCTGCCCGCCCTGCATCATGTTGTAGAGCCGGAGGAGCCGAGCGGATGGATATATAGTATGATGGGGATGGTTCAGTAGAACTTGTATTATATACATTTATATTTCTACATATTCTGAGCTGAACAGTCCAGTGGGCGGAGCTATCAGAGATTGACAGATACCCCTGCATGTAGTCATTCATAGATAGCTGTCCATCACTGATAGCTCCGCCCACTGGACTCAGAATGTGCAGAGATATAAATACAACATTTACATTGATGTATTTAAAGTTCCATAACTTCTTAGTTTTCCATGAATGGAGCTCTGTGCAGGCCCTGATTTTTGCGTGATGAGCTGTAGGGATTTTTGGTACCATTTTGGGGTACATATGGCTTTTTAAATTACTTTTATTGCATTTTCTTGGGATGCAAAATGAACAAAATAAACATGTTGTCTCCATTTTTTTTATGTTTTTTGCCGTGAAGGATGAAGAACGTGTTCAATTTATTGTACAGATTGTTGCAGGTGCAATGATAAGAAATAAGTGGTATTTTTAATTGTTTTTGTACAAACAAGGTTTTTTTTGTTATTTGTTTTTCTACATTACTTACATCCCCACAGGGGACTTAAACCATAAAGGTTCTGATCGCTATGATAATGCATTGCAAGACTTGGTACTGCAACGCCTTATGGCTTACAATAGCGATCATAGGCCACAGCAGGCCGGGACACCAGTGTCTGGTGTCCAACTGCCATGGCAACCCATCGGCCCTCTGTGATAACATCGTGGAGTGTAGGGGGTTAACAGCGGGGATCACTGTTCTCATCGATCCGCTGTTTGAGCGGGAAAATGGCCATTAGACTCAAGGGCTTCCACTGTGGGATGGTGGGGGTTCACTTCAGAGCCTGTGGCATGTGCTGGATGTACATTGTGTTAAGGGGTTAACATATGGAAATAAATACTACTTTTGGAAGGATAGTGTAATTGTAAACTACAAGCAACTAGACGAGAAGTAACTGCAGACGTCCCATATACTAACCCGTCACTTCTATACTTGCTCCTGTGATATACTTGCTGTCTTCTGTAGCCAGGAAAGCGCAAACATCGGCAACATCTGAAATAATAATAATCTGAGCTGCAGCTGTAGGAGCGGCTTTATGGAAAGCTTACTGGTATTAACATTTCTGTGCCCCGACCCACCGGGTGCTCTTACAGTCATTCAGGTGCCAATGCATCGCAACACCATGCTGCCCCCAAGGTTTACAACTGGCGGGATGCAGCTTTCAGCCGCTGCCCCATATACATGAGCATTCGACTCAAGTGTTCGTGTGTTAAGAAGGTAAGCTGCAGCCTAACGGCTCTGGTAGCAGCTTATCTCTCAGGGAACAAAAGGATCAGGCTCTGACATTCCATCATCTGGTGGGTTCGGGTGGGGGCCCCAAGTAATTTACCACTGTGTATGGTGAATCTGGGGCGTCACAAGGAATACACTCCTTTTCTGACGGGGGAGTTACCTTCAGGCCGTCCGAGTCTTCCGAGCGGTATCATCCCCGCAAACTGTGGAGGAGAGGGAACATTATTCCATCAATGAGTGCGGAATCTGTGCAAGCTGCAGACAAACTCCAGCTACCCCAGAGTGCCGAGTAATAGGAAAGTGGAAATATCCAACTTGTACTAGTTTGTGCTCCAGCATGTCCAGGTACCGCTCCCCCCACTATGAGCATGCCACTCACAGGACTGGATTTCTAGCAATGGACATATATGTGGGAAGATGAAAACTAAAATGTTACAGGGGCTGCACAAGTTCCCCCCATCCACGGTATATCCAGGAGATAGCTTGCTGATTGGTGGATGTCTCACCCTTGAGATCTCCACCGATCTCAAGAACTTACTAAGATGTTTCATAACCTGGTCTCGGTGCAATGGCTGCTGGAGTGAGATGCGACATGAAGATGCCGGCCGTCTTAAAGGGTTCTCTTGTAACAGGTTTTACCAGTAATGCAGACGCCTTAGCTGCAGGTCTGCCCACAGTGAATGGTAGTGGGTGGCCGTGCGTGTGTACATTCAACGGAGTGCCGGAGATCGCTGCTAGGGGGGTCTGCATGGAAGGTAGAACCTGTCAGAAAACCCCTTTAATAAATTTGCGCATACATGTAACAGAAAGTCCAATCTATGCCAACTGTGAGACGCGTTAGATTTGTACCTACAGCTCCATTCCTGTGCGGACTCTGCAGCCCTCCGTTCTCGGGATCAGTGGGGGTCACAGCGGTCGGACCCCCAACGATCAGCACGTTACCCCTCATCCTGTGGATAACGTGTCTTCATGGGGCAGCTTTACAGGGCACTCGGAGTGTTAATATATTCCTATAATGATACCCCTGCTGCCCACAGAAGGTTTGTAATTGTTACATACTGTCAACACTTGCTCTGGTCACGTGACCTGTGACATCACGGCGTCATCCTGGCCCACAGATGCCCATATACAGATCACATGGGCGGGAGATGGTAAATGCTCTGCACCGATACGGCGCTCCCATTGGGGCTTCGCAGACCAGCGCTCGAACGTGCGGTTTCTAACGTGTCGCTTTTGAGTAATGTGAAACGCTGAAACATGCGTTTGAAAACACCACGTGAATGTGTGGTACGTCCAAAACCGTAGAGTTTTGTCAAGGCATGTGTGAGAGTGGCCTTAATAGGAGCTCCGATACATGTCTGTATGCAGTGAGCTCCCCCTAGTGGTGCTTGTAGGTAGTTGCCTTGACGAACTATGGGAAAAAGGAGAAGTTCAGTGCCGCACAAACCTCGCTGCAGTCACATGATCAGTAATACGGAGCCTACAATGTACAACAAAAGGCGGATACAAGACAGTATAGAAGGAAGGAGGTTTCTGTGCGCAGCGACTCACTTTGTCCAGCACTTTCTGTGGGACTTTCTCAGTCATTGGGGTAGCAATAAATCCAGGTAGGATCGTGTTACAGCAAATGCCAAACCTGGGAAGAGACAGCGACCAATCAATGCAAACATCGAGACCCCGAGGAGCACACCCCCTACAGCTGCAGGACTGACACACTGTAACAAGGCAGCTCCTGCAGTCAGAGCAGGTGTACAATGCTTCTACTCACTTGGCAAGTTCTTTGGCTGCAGTCTTGGTAAGACCTTCTACTCCGGCTTTAGAGGCGGCGTAGTTCCCCTGCCCGAGATTACCCACCTGCAGCGGATGTCAGAGCTGTATGAGAGCAGGCGGACCACCAGAGACCCCGATCTACCCCAGCGCGTCCGCTCACCTTCCCCACGATGCTCCCCATGTTGATGATGGAACCTCCATCTTGCCCGCTGGTCACAATAGATTGGGCCACAGCTTGGGTGATAAGGAACGTACCCTTCAGGAGACAGAAGGAGAGCGGTGATGGCGGTGGCCTCCGTACTGCGGTCTTATGGCTGATGGTCGTCGCAGACTTGTTAGAAGAGAAGGAAGTGAGAAAGTCCTAAAATCCCAATGTGGGCACAAGGCAGGGGGAATGGGGTCCGTGTAACAATAGGGGCCACCTGTATTCTGTCAGCACGGCATGGGGCAGCCACGGGAAAGGGCCACCATTAATGGGGGATTCCCATCCCAGCAAGTCCTCCCCTAGGAATCCATCCCCAAATTGTGGCTCTGTCACTTCAGTGGGACCGATGCAGATAGCGGAGGTCAAGTCAGAATATGGAGCTGCATAGCAACACCCCCTGGAGGTCAGTGAGGGCGAGCCGTAGCCAGGACAACGGAGATCCACGTAGAGGGGCTACATGAATTGCACTTTGAAGCAAAAGCAAACATGAGCTAAACGCGAGAGACAGAGCGTGCCGGACGTCGGAGAGAGAAAAGAGCCAGACGTCGGAGAGAGAAAAGAGCCAGACGTCGGAGAGAGAAAAGAGCCAGACGTCGGAGAGAGAAAAGAGCCAGACGTCGGAGAGAGAAAAGAGCCAGACGTCGGAGAGAGAAAAGAGCCAGACGTCGGAGAGAGAAAAGAGCCAGACGTCGGAGAGAGAAAAGAGCCAGACGTCGGAGAGAGAAAAGAGCCAGACGTCGGAGAGAGAAAAGAGCCAGACGTCGGAGAGAGAAAAGAGCCAGACGTCGGAGAGAGAAAAGAGCCAGACGTCGGAGAGAGAAAAGAGCCAGACGTCGGAGAGAGAAAAGAGCCAGACGTCGGAGAGAGAAAAGAGCCAGACGTCGGAGAGAGAAAAGAGCCAGACGTCGGAGAGAGAAAAGAGCCAGACGTCGGAGAGAGAAAAGAGCCAGACGTCGGAGAGAGAAAAGAGCCAGACGTCGGAGAGAGAAAAGAGCCAGACGTCGGAGAGAGAAAAGAGCCAGACGTCGGAGAGAGAAAAGAGCCAGACGTCGGAGAGAGAAAAGAGCCAGACGTCGGAGAGAGAAAAGAGCCAGACGTCGGAGAGAGAAAAGAGCCAGACGTCGGAGAGAGAAAAGAGCCAGACGTCGGAGAGAGAAAAGAGCCAGACGTCGGAGAGAGAAAAGAGCCAGACGGGAGAGCGAGCGAGCGGGAGCGCTAGACATGAGAGCTAAATGTGATAAAAAAAGAGAGCTAGATGTGATAAAAAAGATATAGATGTGAGAGGGAGCACGCTACATGTAAGAGAGAGCACGCTAGATGTGAGACAGCCTCATGTTGGCTACCACAGAGGGAGAGATATAATCAGACAGAACAAACCTTGAGGTTGACGTTCAGCACGGAGTCAAACGCTTCCTCCGACAGGCGAAGCAGGAACTCATCCCTGGTAATCCCGGCGCTGTTGACCGCCACACGAGGAGGAGCCAAAAACCGAGACTGATGGGAGAAGGCAGAGATCAATCAGCGACCATCACTGTACTGCAGCGCTTTTGGCGTCCGATCGCCTCACCTGTGCAATGCCAGTGAACACCTGTTGGGGGCAGCAGCAGGGAGGTGCTAGACCGCCTACCTGTATCTGCTCCATCAGAGCTCGGACACTCTCGGATCTAGAGACGTCGGCGGCGAGAGCCACATGGTCCTGCCCTGGAGCATCACGTGCCAGCCTCCGCAGGGTGTCATTAGCCGAGTCAATGCTAAGATCAACCACAGCGACTGAAGCCCCTTCCTGTGCCAGTCGCTGACAGACGGCCCGTCCGATCCCGCTGCCACCACCTGAGGAGTCACATAGAGAGTCACCGACTGACCGCTCACATAGGTTGCCTGTACTGCATACACCCAGGTGGGAGCGATTCCGGGTCATACACAGGTATCCTTGTCCTCACAGCAAGCAGTGATCCTGACAATGGTGATGAACGGAAGCACTGGGCATATGGAGCTCTCCATTCTACAGCAACTACAAGGATTTGTCTGACACCGCCGATCCCTGTACGCTGTATTAGGAGGTCATCTACTGCCTCCATCTGCGACGTACGTGCTGCGCGCTTTAGCCGATCCGCGCTTGGGCCATGTAGATTTTGCTACAGAACTGCATCACAAAGGTTGAAATCCGCCATTAATAACCGCAGCGTAAAGCGACATGCTGCGACTTTAGAATCTGTGGCATATCCCAAATACGCTGCGAATTCCGTGCAAAATCATTCCCCACCCCTACTGTGAGAGCTGCGGCGGCCGGCGGGTTGTTCACACGTCGGAATTTTCCATGTTGGAATTACGCATACAGGTGTGAACCGACAGCGCAGAATCTGCGCATCCACACACTGCAGCGGTAAGCCCTGGATTATGACACGTTTTTAGAGGCGACCTTCCGATGAGCGAGCGTGTTCAGATCTTCACGCACGGTGACTGAGCTGCACTAACGGGCTTTGCTGCGGTTTTTGTATATCAGTGTATTTCCGTGCGGACTGTGCTTGTGACCCGGTGACCCCGGCAGCTTCATCTGCAGACATCAACAAGCACAGATCTCCAGGCGACGAGACCCCCACTGGTCAGCATGGGACCCCTTTAAGGGCATATTATGACTATGAAGGGCAGATAAGCAGCGCTGGACGCATCAGGCATCACTTATCGAGAGGATCTCATGGGATCCCAGCCAGACACGGCGGAGCAAATGATATCCCCGGATCCCGTACAACATAACGGCATGTTCCAGGGACCGTCTATTAGACCGCAGGGTGTATACTAATACTGGGTGACCTGTCACCAGAGCCAGCGTGGACTTCAGCCGGGCGGGCGCCGCCATGACATCACCATAGAGACGGCGGGCCGGAAGTCCCCGACCATAGAGGAGCGTCCGCTGCGGCTCCTCCAGTGCCCTTCGTGCTTCTCTGTGCGGCTGCGCAGCAGCCTCTAAGCATGATGGAAGTTGTAGTTCCGGCCAGCCGGAGGCTCACAGACACTATACTAACGTTTTGTGTCTGTGTTGCTGTAGAGTAGCGCAGGAAGCCGCGCTGAGTGTGAACACTGCGTCTGGGAGGAGCCGCCACGTGCGTTTTCTGAGATGATTTCACCAGTAGATTTCAACCGTCTGAAACCTAACGCTCCCCGGCGCGCCGGATTCAGGGCTCAGCCATGCATGCTAAAAATCGCATCACCCTACGGTTTTCGTCCTTCCTGTGTATTTTTGTGCACAGGAATACGCAGTGCATTGCCATTCGCAGAAACAGACTGAGCCGTTGTTGTGCTGCACAAGTGCGCAGGCGTCCCACATATTCACAGCGAGGGCCGACTTCAGAGCGTGATCTCCACCAATAGGACGCCGCGTATTTTACACAAAGCCAAAAGTCGTGTGAAAACTACCGCTGTGACCGACCCCAACAGCAAGCGGCTTCTGCTCACTGCATGTAAATATACCGCGGAACTACGGCTTGGTGAACGGGTTCTTAGAAGGGTGGTCCAGGGTACAAAAACCATGGCTGCCTTCTTCCAAACACAGCGCCACCCTTGTCCGTGGGTTGTGTCTGGTAGTGCAGCTCAGATCCACTTACTTCAATGCAACTAAGCTGCAATACCACACACAACTTATTGACAAGGGAGGCGCTCTTTTTAAAAGAAAGCAGCCATGTTCTTCTAACTATGGACAACCTCCTTGAGGCCGTCATACGGGCGAATGCAATAAGAGCAGATATCGCACTTCACTGTGGATGCAAGAAGTTTTCATATCAAAACCGCCTTATGTCACTTCAGAGAAGTAGCGATCCTCCGCCAGCTGCGTTGTTCTCACGTGCTGCGCTGAGGCCTGATATACCACATCTGCTCAGGGTCATGTTAGAATCTGCGTCCGTCGATAGGTGATGAGCGCTACTGCCACGTCACCTGATCAACTACTCATCATCCATGCTGAGCGTGAGCATGGGCATCTGTAATACCGGGCACCACTTCACGGTAGCAGCATAATGTAATATGTACACAGTGACTCCACCAGCAGAATAGTGAGTGCAGCTCTGGAGTATAATACAGGATGTCACTCAGAATCACTTCAGGATAAGTAATGTATGTACACAGTGACTACAGCAGCAGAATAGTGAGTGCAGCTCTGCAGTTTAATACAGGATGTAACTCAGGGTCAGTATAGGATAAATAATGTGTGTACACAGTGACTCCACCAGCAGAATAGTGAGTGCAGCTCTGCACTATAATACAGGATACATCATATGAATATATACGCTTACAATGATGCTCATTTTCTATGATGCATTGGTTGGTAAATTCAGATTTCCCACCTTTACCCCAACAAGCTTCCCATTAGCCGTCCCTCACGGAGATTAATAACTACAATACAGAATAATCAGACTCAGATTTTCATCGCTTTATTTCCATTACTTAAAAAAAAAATAAAAGGAAGAGCAATCTCTATGAACCCTAAATCAAAGCTCCCAACAGCCCCAAAAAGCACTTGGATACACAGTCAGAGCAGGCAGGAGTGCTGCAACCATACAGTCTGCACACTAGATGGCGCTGCCACTTAGCATGATGTTTAGATAGGACAACAACCTTATGAAGTAAGGGACTATTGGGCAGCGTTGCTTTGTGATGGCAGCCGACTCCCGATACATCCCTAATTATATACACAGAGCAGTAAGGCGCTCCCATCACCTCGCTAATTCCTCGTAGTCCACAGTGGATTTATCGTAAGTGCTGTCATTAAAGCTACACAATTCCACCCTTAAAATGTAATTACAAAATGGGTTGAAGGATTTATAAACTCCTTTGAGGAGCAACGTGATTTGAGTTACTACTAAATATTCTACTAGTATAAAATAAGGGCCCGGAACGTCGTCACCACCTGTTTATACGGATACTGCGTTGGCTCCTTCAGTCGCAGTAATAGTGCCAGAAGGACTGAACGATCGATCAGTGAACGAGCCAACGGGGGTTTTATGACTATAACACGAACGATGAACAAACAGTAGACCATATCGGTCATCGTTGGCCGCCTTTACACCCAACGATCATCATTCACTTTTGCTCATTTGAACAATTTTTTGATATTGTTCCGTCTAAAAGGGCTTTAACAATGGGAAGCAAATAGCAAAATTAACAGGGCGTGATCGTGTAAGGGGGGGGGGGGGGGGTTACTTTCCTGACCACATCGCAGTTTGGTCCAAAGAAGTTCAACATAAACATTAATATGAAGTGGAGTGGACCGAGATATGACATTGCCGCATCGCTGTCTCCAAGGCGAGACGTCTCTATAGTCATGTGACATCCTCTACAACACAGGCTGCCGCCCAGTAATGGCGTACGAGTGCACCGTCTGCTCACAGAAGACTTGTATCTTGGCTCAGGCCCCCGCTTCATGAAATGTTAGATCTTCTATTCAAGTACTGCTATTAGAACCATCATGGCAACTCCAAGGAGCAGACCGAAAGTCTCCATGATGGACTGCACCGGGCGAGAGTCCTTCAGCAGCTCGGGGATGACGGAGACAGTTGCAATGTAGATGAAACCACCGGCAGTGAACGGAAGGATCCACAAGGTCGCAGCTTCACCGATCCCCTCTGCCAGGAGGGAGCAGGCCGTGCCCGCAAGAGCGCCAAGAGCCGTGCTGAGCTGTAGCATCATAGCCTGGAACAGAGAGGGGACATCCGTGGCTTCAGAGATCACCAAGCAACATTTCCCTTTACTTTCAGGTTAGTATGGAGAATGCTACATAGCGGACAGTTTGGGACATTTAACCAAGCCGGCCGCTTCACACGTAGGTCTTCGATAAGTGCTGACAGAGTAAGATGCGCCACATTTAAGACAGACGCCTCATTGTTAGCACATCCGGTGCTGGTCGTGCACCACTTTCAGAAATCTACAGTAGATCAAACCTGCTGTAAACTGCGCTATAACCTGCACCAGTCTCTCCCACACCGCAGCCAAGCGGCAGGGATGGTGTAAAAAGATGCAGACATTTATGACTTTTCTACAACATAATTCTGACAAATGCTTTTATGCATTCCAGCAGTCCATTCCCATATTACAGAGGAGGACTTCTGAATGCCAGCCACAGGACGTCCCATAAAGATGAACTAGTGAAGAAAGCTGCATTCACTCACAAGGTGCCCAAAGACAATAATCTAACAGGTTGCCAAAAACCTGGAATGGATCAGGAGGGCTAAAAGTTTCTCCTTAGGGAGAGCACCTAGTAGGTGGGAGGAGACTAATAAGGCCATGCATGCCCCTCTGGGAAATATGCAAATGGGAAGATGGAACAACACCTCTGCAGTGCCACCTATTGGCAGGTAGAATTTCTGCAAGTCCATTTCTAGCCGTTTAACAGGCCGCCTAACATGACTGGGAATAAAATCAGCTCCTATTCCTCATCCTCGTTACAAGACGTGTTAACACTAGGGATGAGCGAGCGTACTCGGAAAAGCACTACTCGCTCTAGTAATTTGCTTTATCCGAGTATCGCTGTGCTCGTCCCTGAAGATTCGGGTGCCGGCACGGAGCGGGGAGCTGCGGGGGAGAGCGGGGAGGAACGGAGGTAAGATCTTTCTCTCCCTCTCTCCCGCCCGCTCTCCCCTGCTTCCCGCTGCGACTCACCTGTCAGCCGCAGCAGCACCCGAATCTTCAGGGACGAGCACAGCGATACTCGGATAAAGCAAATTACTCGAGCGAGTAGGGCTTTTCCGAGTACGCTCGCTCATCTCTAGTTAACAGCTCAGATGCTGCCTTCTAATACCGTAGAGGCCTAGGTCCAAAATCTTAATAGACAGGCAGGAAGAGGGGTGTTTGGCTTGAAGGGCGAAGCCTTATTTTTTAATAAATGGGGAGGGAAATCTAAAAAAGAAAAAAAAAAAGTAAATAAAAGAACTGCATCCTAAGGGGTTAAACAACTGCTAAACTTAAAGGGGTTGTCCCGCGGCAGCAAGTGGGTCTATACACTTCTGTATGGCCATATTAATGCACTTTGTAATATACATTGTGCATTAATTATGAGCCATACAGAAGTTATAAAAAGTTTTTTACTTACCTGCTCCGTTGCTGGCGTCCTCGTTCCCATGGAGCCGACTAATTTTCGCCCTCCGATGGCCAAATTAGCCGCGCTTGCGCAGTCCGGGTCTTCTGCAGTCTTCTATGGAGCCGCTCGTGCAGAATGCAGGCTCCGTGTAGCTCCGCCCCGTCACGTGCCGATTCCAGCCAATCAGGAGGCTGGAATCGGCAATGGACCGCACAGAAGAGCTGCGGTCCACGGAGACAGAGGATCCCGGCGGCCATCTTCAGCGGTAAGTATTGAAGTCACCGGAGCGCGGGGATTAAGGTAAGCGCTCCGGTAAGCTTTCTTTACGTCCCTGCATCGGGGTTGTCTCGCGCCGAACGGGGGGGGGGGGGGGGGGGGGGGGGGCGTTGAAAAAAAAAACCCCCGTTTCGGCGCGGGACAACCCCTTTAACTGCTCAAATAGAAAAAAAACAAAAACACAACTGTTTGTTAATAAAATAGACTAAAACAGTAGACAGAGGAGACGGGGAGAAAAGTATAACCCCACAGACAGGATGCAGCGAGGCGATACCGCGGGGGTTCTGCTCCTCATGAATCTACTATTCACCTATTAGATACCTCATCCATGTGCACTGGACACTAGGGGTCACATGGCATGTAGGGCGGGTCACATGATTGATGTCCATTACCACGGACAGACCAGTCCACGGACTATACCATTCTACAGATGGGGGCCACTGCACTGGTATAAGAAAGGGATAGAAACAGATCTTGAAATCCATTTATATCAGAAAATTGTATAATTTCCTATTGTATAGCTAAAGAAAGACTGTAAAAAGCAGAAGAAAACCGGACAACCCCTTTAACATAAAGACTTGATTTACACAAGAGGCCATTTTCTGCTAGCCCCTCCCCTTTAAGGGTTACAGACCTTCTTCTTTGTGCAACCACTCTGCACCAGAATAGCGAAGTCTCCGATCTCATGGGGCACTTCATGGAGCAGGATGGTGATGGTGGTGACGATGCCAACGCTGCTGCTAACCAAGAATGAGGCGCCAATCGCCAAACCATCCGTGAAGTTGTGTGTGAAGTCAGCAGCGAGGTTCAAGTACCCAGAAACAGTCATGTCTGCAGCAGGAGGAAAAAAAAAATGGTTAAGAAGGAGCTGATCCTCGGAAGGAATATCCCAAGGGCTTCTTACTACGGGGCGACCTGTGCGAGGCTTCTCCTTCCCCGACTTGCTCTTAGTGCTCGTCTCCTTGCTCCTCTGTCTCACTCCATCCTTCTCCTCCGGTTTGTTGTCCTTCTCCTTTGGTGCACTTTGTTTGGGCTCTAGGAGGGAAGGTACAGCAAGATGCATCATGGGTTTCCTCCAGAAATGCCAGGAGATGTGCGGTCATACCGTGGCCGTGGCCGTGGCTGTGCCCGTGGCCCGACTCCCCCTTCAGGTGGCGCACAAACTTCTCCACTACGAGGAAAGCGATTATTCCTGCCAAAACCCATAACCCGACAGACATCATGTGGGAATGACTGTGATCTGAGAAAGGAAAGATGGGGGGTTAGAGGGGGAACTCCTCACTAGTCAATGTTTCAGCATCGTGAGGGGTCGGTAGAGGAACCCCCAGACGGTTTAGGGTCCTTTTAGACAAGCGAGTGACGTCACCGCTAACTCATTCGCACACGTGCAGCCCGTTCAGACAGTCAAATGCATTGTTGGCTCGTTCAGATGAGAATCACTTATTCCCGTAGAAGTGAATGAGGGCGACTGAACGAGCGCGGCGTAAACTGAACGACGAGAGAACGAGCGACAAGGGGTTTTATGCTGCATAAAACTAAGGTTGAATTAAAGGCAAAACAATTCTCAGTCGTCGTTCACTCGTTGGCTTGTGTTCAGACTGAACGATTCACTTCCGCTGAGGTGAAGGATTTTTGACCAATTACACTGGGCAACACAATTTATGTAACAGGCGGCTTACAGTAATTTTAGTGCGCTGAATTCAAATATGATATCCGTTTCTTCTGCCACTTAAGGTTTTTCAGCTATGGGAAATAATGTAATCCAATTGCCGTTGTATTGTATTTTTTGGAAATCTGCCTGTACAATTAATTCAGTTGGCTCGCCATTAACCTTGCTTAATAAAAAGAACAAAAGTGATTGCGCAAGGGTAGGTTTATGTAACATATAGGGTATGTGTCCACATGGCGTAAACACTGCGGATCATCCACCAGTAAGTTGTAATTAACCCCTTCCTGCTCCAGGACGTACATTTACGCCCTGGAGCGTTGGTGCATGTATGCAGAGAGTTCGCGGGGGGGGGGGGGGGGGACACCTCTGCATACAGTGCGGGCGTCAGCTGTTTACACCCACGGCTATTAACCCTTTAAATGCCGCTGTCAATTCTAACAGCGGCATTTAAAGCCCCCGAACACGCCCCCCCCCCCCCTTCGCGGTGAGATCGGGGGAGCCGTGGAGGTTTCATGGCAGCCAGGGGCATTCTGAAAGGCTCCAGGGCTGCCTTGGGAGACTGCCTATCAAGCCATCCCCGTGGGGTGGCTTGATATACTGCATTCTGACAGGCAGCCTGACGTAATGCTATAGCCTTACATCACACTGCAGGAGCGATCAAAGCATCGCATGGTGTAGTCCCCCAGGGGGACTTAAAAAATAAAGTTAAAAAAAGATCAATAAATTTTTGTAATTGTATTTAAAAAAAAAAAAAGGAATAAAAGTTTAAATCACCCTTTTTTTGCCATATCTGTAATTAAAAAAAAAAATCTAAATCATAAAATAAAAGTACATATTTGGTATCGCCGCGTCCGTAAAAGTCCGATCTATCAAAGTAATGCATTATTTACCCGGCACAGTGAAAAAAAATAAAAAATATAAAAACGCCAGAAATGCCCTTTCAGTTACCCTGTCTCCCAGAAAAAAAACGCAATAAAAACCGTTCAAAAAGTCGTATATATTCCGAATTGGTAATAACGGAAAATACAGGACATCCCACAAAAAAATGAGCCCTCGCTGAGACTATACAAGTTTGGTATCGTAGCAATCGTACTGACCCATAGAAAAAAAATAATCGCATCATTTTTGTTGCAGTTTGTGCGCTGTAGAAACAGGACGCACAGTAAGATGGCGGAATGTCTTTTTTTTTTTTCTTTCATTTTACTTCACTTAGAATTTTTAAAAAGTTTTTCAGTACATTATATGGTACTTTAAGTAGTATCATTGAAAAACACAACTCGTCACGCAAAAAATAAGCCTTCATACAGCGACGTCGACGGATAAATAAAGGAGTTTTTTTTTTTTTTTTTTAAAGGGGGAAGGAAAAAACAAATGAATTGTGTTTTTACAGGTCATTGGTTAGACTAAACAAAAGAATCAAAATCATAAAACAAAAATACATATTTGGTATTGCTGCGCCCGTAAAACTCCGATCTATCAAAGCAATGCATTATTTACCCGCACGGTGAACATCGTCAAAAAACGCCAGAAATGCGCTTTTTTGGTCATTCTGTCTCCAAGAAAAAAATGCAATAAAAAGTGATCAAAAAGTCGTATGTATTCCAAAATAATACCAACACAACTACAGGACGTCCTGCAAGAAATGAGCCCTGGAACAAATATGTGGACGAAAAAATAAAGTTATTGCATGCAGAAGACGGCAGCAGAAAATCATTTAAAAAAAAATTTAATGTCTTTGAAAAAATAAAATAAAAGTAGTACAGCAAAAAAACTACCATATATTCCAGCGTATAAGGCGACTGGGCGTATAACGCTGTCAGCCAATCACAGCCATTCAATGTTTCAAGCCCCGCATCCAGAAAGCAATGCTCTGTCGGGGACAAGGAGGGAGCGACAGCCTGCAGCAGCGCCGCAGAACACCGGGGGGACATATAAGACGACCCCCGACTGCAGAGCAGATTGTTCGGGGTTAAAAGGTCGTCTTATACGCCCGAATACACGGTACACAAGTTTGGTATTGCAGTAATCGTACTGACCCATATAATGATTTTTGTTGCAGTTTGTGTCCCGTGGAAACAAGACACACCGAAAGATGGCTGAATTTTGTGGGTTTTTTTGCCCATTTCTCTCCACTTAGAACTTTTAAAAAGTTTTTCAGTACATTATATGGTACATTAAATAGCACCATTGAAAAATACAACAAGCCCTCATACAGCGACGTCGATGGATAAAGGCGTTATGGTTTATTGAAACAAAAAAAAAAAAAAATGCTTGGTCACTAAGGGGTTAAATAACTTGAAAATGAGACATGCTGCTATTATTCAGAGTTATCAGCGGAATCAGCAGGTTGTACTTTTACAGAAACAGATCAGTTACTTTTAGAGATGAGCAAACCTACTCGTTTCAAGTATTTACTCGATTGAGCACCGCGATTTTCGAGTACTTCAGTACTCGGGTGAAAAGATTCGGGGGGCGCCAGGGAACAGGGAGGAGCCCTCTCTCTCTCCCCCCCCACTCCCCGCTGCAACCCCCCACATCTTTTCGCCCAAGTACAAAAGTACTCGAAAATCGCGGTGCTCGAGCGAAAAAGGAGCGTGGTCGAGTACGCTCGCTCATCTCTAGTTACTTTCTATTGTACTATTAGCACGGTCTGCGACCAAGGCCTTCTGTCTGTGGTGACCGATGCAGCGAGCATACACCAACGCGATGGCTGCGACCACTATACGGGTTACATGCTCATGTTCGGGCATCAGTAATAATTAGAGATGAGTGAACGTACTTGTTTCGAGTAATTACTCGAAAATCGCGCGGGGCAAAAAGGGGCGTGGCCGAGTAGGTTTGCTCATCTCTAGTAATAATCCCATCAGGGTAATTGAAAAACGTTAGACGACTGGGGGTCCGACAGGTGGGCCCCCGAGAACGGTAGCACAACCAAAGCCCCATTCACTTTGTGGAGCTACATATATAGTTTACTTGCTGCCCACGTGGGGCGCACATCAATGCACTGACAGGAGCCGATGAATGGTTTCCCATCACTTCTCCATCCATCGTAAGAGACGCGGCTACCATGCGCCAAACCCCGCTGGAGCAAATCCTGTATGGAGAGTTTAATAAACTATGCAGAAAGTGTTCTGGATTTCTCCACAAAAACACTGAGCGAGGCCTTTGAGAAGATTTATCTTAGAAGGTGATCAACGGGAGACGGAGAGGAAACAACACGTAGTAATGGGGGAATAAAAACAGGACCGCGGTCACATGTAGTAATCAGCTGTAGCACACGTAGTACCTCTACTTGTTCATGAGCGGCCCGTTAGTCCTTTACCCCCCCGAACCACTAGTCGTCCATTCTTACTTTAAACGTATTTCGTTCTATACATATTTCGCCACACTTTTTTTTCTATTCCAGTTTTTATATTTTAAGTTTTATTCTATTTAATTTAGGACCATTGTGTAACACTTGGCCCCCATTGTACTACCGCGCTCCTCATCCCTGCGTATATCCCGCTGTAAGGCCTGCTGAACCCGGCTTGATTCTTGGCCTACCTACACTGGATAGCACGCCTTCGTATAGGACAGGATCTGGTTGCCACACGGCACAGTATTACGGCCCTTTATTGTCTAAACGGACAAAAGTGACCGCTAACTGTTCAGTCTGACCGTGCGCCAACGACCTGACGGCGATAGTCGTTCACCTTTCACTCATCCATTTTATGCACGCCAGATGTCAGACCTGGCATCTAAACCATCATTTATTAAAATGATGCAGTGTGCCTCACAGATAAACCAGCCATCCGTCGGACCCCTAATAGTGGGAGGCCTAGTTATATCCCAGGGCACAAGATGGGAAGAAGAAAAGCATCGCTAAACGGACTTCATACGCTTGGATTAAGGGAAGCCTCCAACGATCTTCAGACCTACTAATATCCTCACTATGACACCAAATTATAGCGATCATTGACAAGAAACACAGCTCTGCCTCAGGCTACCTACACGCCGAAGCGCGCAATATCGGGTTGAGGAATTCAGCCTGACAGCGCCATTGTGAACGTGTGATTTACCCACAGACGCAAGGCGACTTTCAGGGGAAAACACATGGCATCTGTGAAATTCCGATCCTCATGCGTGAGTTTCTAGAGCCGTGCAATGCCTTAAAGAGGTTGTCCCGCGCCGAAACGTTTTTTTTTTTTCAATAGGCGCGAGACAAACACAAGGGATGGGTTAAAAAAAAACAACAAAAAAACAGTTTAGTACTTACCCGAATCCCCGCTCTGCAGCGACTTCTTTCTTACCTTAGCAAGATGGCCGCCGGGATCTTCACCCACGATGCACCGCGGGTCTTCTCCCATGGTGCACCGTGGGCTCTGTGCGGTCCATTGCAGATTCCAGCCTCCCGATTGGCTGGAATCGGCACACGTGACGGGGCGGAGCTACGAGGACCAGTTCTCCGGCACGAGCGGCCCCATTCATCAGGGAGAAGACCGGACTGCGCAAGCGCGTCTAATCGGGCGATTAGACGCTAAAATTAGACGGCACCATGGAGACGAGGACGCTAGCAACGGAGCAGGTAAGTGAATAACTTCTGCATGGCTCATAATTAATGCACGATGTATATTACAAAGTGCATTAATATGGCCATACAGAAGTGCTGAACCCCACTTGCTTTCGCGGGACAACCCCTTTAAAAGGTCTCATGGAAATCAGTGGGTGACGTGAGCCGAGGAATGCACAGCGATAGGACAGGACACGAGGTGGCTGGCCAGGGCTCTCTCATACACACCAATCCCATACATTTCTATTAACCTCCCACTACAGGAGTGGGTTTGATAGGGTTTACGGGAGGGGAGGGGGTGGAGGGTGCATCTCTGGAGAAGACCCTTATGCAAATAGACTTGGGGCCGCAAACAATGGCCTGGATCCTGGCCCTTTATCATCAACCCTGAGTAATGGTAAATGGTTTCTGTCCCCTCCCCATACTTATACATTCATCATGAAGTCATTAGCTAATGCACTTAGGGAAAGTGACAATCATGGGAGTGAGGATAGGGGACATGGAGCAGAAGTGGTCACCATTTACAGATGACTTGTTGAGCCATGTCCCCCCTCCCAGAGTAGATCCCACTTATTATTCATGAATTGAATGGATTTGGTAGAATTACTAATTTCAGGGCAAATACCCCAAAGACTGAAATACTGAACATTACCCCACCGACCCGGGAGGCAGATTACCTTCACAAAGCATTCCCTTATCTAGGGGGTTCATATCTCTGTAGACATAAATTGGGTGCTCGGATTAAGGAGCATGGCAAAGAGGGCTGCAATTTAATCCGATATCATAGCTTGGAGTCGGTTGCCACCATATTGGTTTGGCAGGGTTAATGCCCTGGAGATGGATATTCTACCCCAGTCACTATATGTGTTGCAGACCGTTCCCTGGGATTCGCCTTGGAATAATCGTTAGAAATTACAAAAACGGTGAGTTGTTGTATTTGGTAAAAAACTCTACTTCCCACCTAAGCTGTAGACTTCTAACTCGACCTAAAACAGCCGGAGATATAGGGTTGCCAAACTTTGATTTATACCACGTCATCCACTTGCACCCGTGTTCTTGACCTCTTTCATTACAGTAGAGCCAAGCTTTGGGTAGCAATACTAAACCCAATACCCATACAAGAGATGGGGAGATTGGGAGGAGCAGCTGGTCGTACCTCCCCGGGGAACTCTGGAGTAAGGCTTTTGTCCTTCCTCAAAAAGTGTCCATCACTTGTGGTCTACATGAGCTTCATTTTAAAATTTTCTCTCAATGGTACAAACCCCCTCACAAACTCCATAAGATGTACCCGGCGGTCTCTGAGCTCAGCTGCATCTGGAAGGGGGTTTATTTGTACTTATCGGACTGTCTCCTCTCGGTCCTCTACAGCTTCTCGCCTTGACGTCTACAAGCTCGGGAGACAAGCTGCAAGACTGTCCATAGGACAGACAGCGGCACCCGCCGGCACCATCATTTCCCCTCAGCCTACACGGGGTAGGATTGTACACGCCTGCCTACTAGAGTGCCTTATGGGAGACAAAGATGAAAGACCAAAAAAACATAAAAGGAAACACAGATGGTGTAAAAAGCAAATATAACGTAGATAACAAAAGCCCTGAGCAGCTGCTGCAGAAGGCGCACGCCGGCCAGTAACTGTGTAGGCTTCTCATAAAAGACACGTAGTCTGCGGCAGCCCAACCATGCGGTAGAAGGAGTAAGAAACTATTATTCCCCCCTTTCAGAGGATGGCTGCGGCATGGCTGCTCCAAATGGAGGAATTAAAGTTTTTCCCTTTTTCTACTGCATGGTTGTGCTGCCGCAGACTATGCATCTTTTATGGGCTATCCTGGAACTATAGTTGCTGCTTGTGCCACCGCCCTTTTTTCTGGAATGGATTGTGTACGCTTTTCAGATACAGGGTGCGCTCTCACTATGTGAAGACGGGAACAGAGCCAAGAAGATGACTGGATCCGGCTCAGGTCCTGGTCGCCGCCATATACCTGCAAGTCTCACACCTGTCCCAGCAAGATTAGCAGCCTCAACCACAACTAGTAGGAAGCTGAAGTACAGTCTATCAGAAAGTTACATTTTCATTAACCCCTTCCAGCTATATGACATACATTTATGTCCTGCAGCATCGGGGTATGTATGAAAAGAGATAGCGGGGCTGTTTATTACAGCTGACACCCGAGGGAAATAGCTGCAATCAGCCGTGTGGCCGGTCGCGGCTATTAACCATTTAAATGCTACGGCATCATACTGCATGAACGATTAAAGCATCGCAAGTTGTGGTCACGTAGGGGGCTAAAAAAAAAAAAAAAAAAAAAGAAGAAGAGTAAGAATCAGATCAATAAAAGCTTAACTAATTGTAATAAAACGTTTAAATCCTCCCCCTTTTGCCATATCTATAATAATAATTAAAAAAAATTTCGTATCGCGTTTATAAAAGTCCGATCTATCAAAGTAGCGCATTATTTACCCCACATGGTGAACATCGTCAAAAAACGCCAGAAATGCACTTCAGTCACCCAGAAAAAAAATGCAATAAAAAGAGATTTTGGTTTCACTTAATATTTTTTTTAAACCCCATTGGAGACTTGACCTTGCAATTGTTTGATCGTTTATATGAAATACTGCAATACTTCAGAAAGCCCCCCCGTCTCCAACGATACCCAGACACCGCCCCATGATCTTGTCGAGGGAGGCCATTCGGGACATTTCAATCACAAGGAGGACATTTAAATGCTGCTATCAGAGTTGTTGGCAGCACTATGATCGGAGTCATCCCCGATCACGACTGTTGCGGTTGGGCGTCAAGGACAACCAACACTCGCCATGTATGGACCGGGCCGAGCCCCCCCTATCCAGTCCGCTCCATACAATGACACCCAACATGCGCTATAACTGTATGGTGCAATTTGGAAACTGTCTAATCCTGCAGAGTATAACTAATGCAGAGTTCTCACCGTGAGAGTGTCCGTGTCCATGAGAGTCGTGACCTCCTTCATGCTGGTGGTGAGAGTGCGGCTCTATGGAAAATGCAATGCTTATTATAACACTAATAGCTCTCCAGCTAAGGTGAAACTACAACTCCCAGCATGCCCTGCCCCTACAACTGCAGGCTGTCAGTGAATACTGGAAGTTGTAGTTTTATCACAGCTGCAGACATCTGATATAACACAAAGCAATGAAGGCTTCATACCCAGTGCATGAGGAATAAGATGTAGGAAGGCGTCTCCCAGCAGCCCGCCCGAGGCAAAGCTCAGCAGCAGCTTTAGCAGGGACTGGTGCTGGCTGCTGTTGGACTGCACCGGGATCAGGAAGAGGATGAAGAAAGGAGCGGCAGAGATCAGCAGCGTGGCACCTATCGCCTGCGAGAGAGAACACGGTCAACTGGGAGCAAGAAGAGCGCAGATGTCAGGCAGCAAAGCAAACATACGTGAGAGATCACAACCTGCACACTAGGAGCAGGAGCAGACATGTGGAGTCAAGGACCAACATGAATATACTCCACTACAGAGCAGAGCCCGGGTCTTAAAATGTACCTAGACCTTCAAATAACAGATTATATACAGATCTAATCTACATACAAAAATCACTGTGTACATACATTGCTTCGCCCGTATTATACTCCAGAGCTGCACTCACTATTCTGCTGGTGGAGTCACTGTGTACATACATTACTTATCCTGTACTGATCCTGAGTTACATCCTGTATTATACTCCAGAGCTGCACTCACTATTCTGATGGTGGAGTCACTGTGTACATACATTACTTATCCTGTACTGATCCTGAGTTACATCCTGTATTATACTCCAGAGCTGCACTCACTATTCTGTTGGTGGAGTCACTGTGTACATACATTACTTATCCTGTACTGATCCTGAGTTACATCCTGTATTATACTCCAGAGCTGCACTCACTATTCTGATGGTGGAGTCACTGTGTACATACATTACTTATCCTGTACTGATCCTGAGTTACATCCTGTATTATACTCCAGAGCTGCACTCACTATTCTGTTGGTGGAGTCACTGTGTACATACATTACTTATCCTATACTGACCCTGAGTGACATCCTGTATTATACTCCAGAGCTGCACTCACTATTCTGCTGGTGGAGTCACTGTGTACATACATTACTTATCCTGTACTGATCCAGAGTTACATCCTGTATTATACTCCAGAGCTGCACTCACTATTCTGCTGGTGGAGTCACTGTGTACATACATTACTTATCCTGTACTGATCCTGAGTTACATCCTGTATTATACTCCAGAGCTGCACTCACTATTCTGATGGTGGAGTCACTGTGTACATACATTACTTATCCTGTACTGATCCTGAGTTACATCCTGTATTATACTCCAGAGCTGCAGTCACTATTCTGTTGGTGGAGTCACTGTGTACATACATTACTTATCCTATACTGACCCTGAGTGACATCCTGTATTATACTCCAGAGCTGCACTCACTATTCTGCTGGTGGAGTCACTGTGTACATACATTACTTATCCTGTACTGATCCAGAGTTACATCCTGTATTATACTCCAGAGCTGCACTCACTATTCTGCTGGTGGAGTCACTGTGTACATACATTACTTATCCTGTACTGATCCAGAGTTACATCCTGTATTATACTGCAGAGCTGTACTCACTATACTGCTGGTGGAGTCACTGTGTACATACATTATTTATCCTGTACTGATCCTGAGTTACATCCTGTACTGCTCCTGAGTTACATCCTATATTATACTCCAGAGCTGCACTCACTATTCTGCTGGTGGAGTCACTGTGTACATATATTATTTATCCTGAGTTACATCCAGTATTGCACTCCAGAGCTGCACTCAAAGTGACTCAATTCACAGATGTACTGTAATGTCTACATCATGGGCAGTGTCCTGATCAGAAGAATATGGAAAGCAACAGTCACTATCAAGAAGCCTGCCCCCTGCTGGAAGAGCATCACCGAAGCTTTACAGATCGGAGGACCATACGGCAGGTGGTGGCAGTTATATCTGTTTCACTGCAGGGAATGAGTTTGTCACTCCAGAGGCCGCGCCCCAGACGGAAGAGACAAAACGCTTTAGAGAAACTGGTTTTCCGGGTAAATAAAGCCTGATCGCTGTGGAATGAAAACGACTACTTTCTAATATATTGTAGATTACAATTAATCATTTTCCAGAACTCCGCTTGCTGTCAGTAAATGGATGCAGCCTCTACCTCCAATCCTTTGAGCCCCGCCCAGCAGCACAGGGCTCTCCTGATAGTTTGTTACATTGTATACAGCCAGGACTTCACAAGGTAACAAAACAGCTGTAGAAAGGTTCAGGATTTTATCCTGTGAGATGATGATTCCCAGTCACAGACAGCAAGCAGAGATCTTAAATCCAACAGAAAA